>NW_019174446.1:4618506-4732879 GCF_002260705.1 Seriola dumerili | reverse complement strand
CCCCCACCACCACCACCACCACCCTCACCCTCATCCTCATCCCAACCTTTTCTTTTTCCTCATATGTCGCTCCGTCTCTCTCCCCCTCTCCCTCTCTCTCTCTCTCTCTCTCCCTCTTTGCAGGGTTTTGTTGATTTAGCTGTGAGGGGCTGCCTGACACAACATTGGCTAACTCCTAAAGGAGCTAAATACAGCTAAACCCATTGCATAGTTATTCTATCACTGGACTCCGATGGGAGCACAAAAAGGATGTATTTTAATTAAGCTAAACCCGAGGGCTTCAGTGTTACTATAACCACATGGAGGTGGAGACAGTGAGATGAAGAAAAGAGGCAGGGATTAGGCAGTGAGGATGGCTAGTGTTTGTGGTGCAGTAATTAAAAATAATTATTCTTATATTGACTGCTATAATTTGTTATCCTCTGGGTGAGTATGCTTTTGTATTGAAGCTCAAGAAAGATGATATTTTGTTGTGCAAACATTTTGGTTTAATTATGCCAATGTTTCTCTCTCAAAATAACATTCATAGTGTGGTCACTTTACATCAAAGCTGGGCAACGTCTGATGTAAAAAGACCCAAATCAATTCAGCCAATATGTTGTCAAATTTATATATTGAACTCTACAATATCATTTGAAGCAAAGTGGGCTGCTCATAGGAGTCCCATCCCATCATATTAGCACGCACTGTCCAGTTTTTCTTTTTCATTTTTTTATATCAATACAGAAAAACACCAAGGCCAACAAAACCTGATCTGACAAACAAGTATTTTCTGTGTAACCAAAGCCTGATACACTGTATCTTATTCATCTGCATCACAAACCTCAAGTGTTGTCCAAACAGTATTAAAAACAGATAAATGAGCCCTGACACTCCTTCCTTACTGTGAATGTGGGCACTGTAGTTTATGTTGACTCAGTCCCATATAGACCATTCTGTTGTTGTAAAATGAACATGATTAATGTGTTAATCCACAGCTTACTTACTGTTTACTCGTCTTTGAGTAACATTTGCTAAAAAGTACAGTGCCCAGCTGTTTTAGCTGGTTTTGGAAGTTATAGCCACAGTAGGTCTGGGGTTCAGTGCCGCTGACGCCACAGGAAAGTAACTGAGAAACACATTAAGGCATTGTTGGTTTTTGGTCTTTTTGTGGATATCGTTGACAACAAGAAATAATATGGAATAATACCAGACTTATCTTTAAAGTGTGACAAACTGGGAGAAACTCTGTAAGCAAGCAATTTATGGTACAAAGCAGAGCAGTGACAGAACCTTCCTGGTTGGCTCCCCCATCTGCCTGTCACCCCTCCGCCACTTTCCTCATGACTAGTAGCTCCAATTTAGCACAGATAGGACATCTCCCGCTTTGTGCTGTAAAGTGTTTTGTACTGTAAAACAGATTTTGTTTGAAACTCAGCTTGAAAACAAGGGTTTAGTCGTGTTCCTCTCACTCTCCATTTGGCTTTATTCAGGCGCTCTATAGTGACACAGGCTGAATTTGTATCAGGCTTTAATTTTTGGGCCCTGTACAGTCTCTGGTGTAAAAGAATCCAGTAAATTTCCTGCCAAAATCAACAAGAGCACACACAATCTAAAATAAAATGCAGTGGTTGATATAAACTGCCAGTCCTCTTGGCTATATTCTCATTTACATATAATTACAGTAATTATACTAATGTCTTCAAATTTCTGTGGTATGATTTAGTTAGCATGGGAGGACTGATGGTGAATGAACTGACTTGTATGTCTACTTGTGTGTGCAGCACTTTTTTTGTTTTTCTTTCCGCAGCATACATGTCTAACAGACTCTAATAACAGGTGAAGGGTTAAAGTGACCCCCTGCACCCCCACCCCACCCCGACACACACATAAACACACACATACATCTGCAGCCTAGGTTAACCCTGGAAATAAAGAAATAAAGGCATTACATGGAGAACCTGAGGAGAATCTTGAATGCCAGTTGCTGGTGGGAAAGATGGATTGCCTGAATTCTCCACCAATCACCAAACAACACATTGGCTGCAGCATTGATTGATGAAGTATTTAAGTCGTCAATCTCACATCACCTGCTTTTCTTCTCTCTCTCTCGCCCCGATGGCCGGCAGGAAAGCTATGCTGTGTCTGCAGATCGGATGAACCCTGAGCGACGGGGAACTAAGCGGAATTCCAGCATTTGGGATCAAAATTAAAAAGGTTGATAATGAGGCTGAGTGTAGTCATAAAATTACAGTATTGTCTGTAATCTGTAAGCAGATTGAATTTTTTCACTTCCAATACAGACAGGTGAGGTGAAGACCTTTATAGGGATACATGCCTGACATTAAGTCTCTGTGTGTTTTTCCACTACCCACATTAAAGCAGTCATTTTTCCAAACTGCACATTATGCCTCCACCGCCACCCTTGCACTACTTTGTAGTAGGCCTCAGTGTATATAACTCAGCCCAATATTATTGATTACAAATCATGATTAACAATAATAATACTGGTAAAAATGGAACATTAGCTCTCACCTCTGACCTTATTTGCGGACCTCTTTGTACTCTGTGATGTATTCAATATCATAATCATGCTTGAGTACACTTGGTTTGCGAAAAAAAAGAGGGGAGAGAGAAAAAAAAAATCAATGGGGCTGCGTTCATAAGCGGAGAGAAAACATCACACCTGCAGATATTGTGTTGACAGTGCATCGGAGAGCAAACACAGAGCCACTGTCTCCAGGACTTATGCTGAAGAGGCCATTGATCCACTGGTTAACCTATTCTCCTGCATCAGTACAGCAGCAAACCCTCAGAGGAAAGCGACCCCCACCCCCACCCCCCACCTGGGCCATTGTTTCCCTCCACTAATATGATACCCCCTGAAGGTTCTCCACAGACCTCATTTCTAATCAATGCATGTGGTTGGTGGGATCATCCTGTCTCTGCAAATTAATGACTTCACTTTTTTCTGTGGTTTCATTCCATCGATTTGTTTTATTAGCCCATTGATCTCCATGCACCCCCCAACCCACCCTCTACCTCACCAGGCCCAACCATGTGCTTCCTCTTTGCTTTATCAATATGAGAGCTGATGGCATCAATTCAGCAAAAATAATGTGCTTCCTTCATCAACTGATGACTTAAAAAATAAAAATAAAAAACAGGTAGGAGGAGGGAGCTCTGGTTATCAAATACAGTGTGATAAAAAATACAGTTGAAGTAAAACAGTCACTTACAGTCTAAGATGTAATGCCTAAAAACACTCAGTATTATACATGCTCCCTGTGGGTCCAAATTATGAATATCCAGGTTAAAAGAATCTGGTTTTATTAGTTTAATACAACTGTCATGGTCTAAATCACTTTGACGTTCATCTGGTCAAGGCTCGGTGGTCTTATTAACAGCCATATCTAACTCTCTCCCCTATAATTCCCTTTGAGATCCGAACAAAAGGATAGGAAGTGCTTTACTCCGACAAGTCAGACTTCACTTCACAGGAGGAATTACAGCTTTTCATTTTCTGTCACTGGAGCGTTTTAGTGAGGTGCCCCACTAGCATAACGATGTTCTTTCTCTCTTGTTTTATGACTTGAGCCATGCACAAAGAGTTGATTCACAGTAATTACATATGAAAACACGACGTGTATGTCGGAAGAGTAAAGTACGCTCACTGAGAGACAGCTGCGAAAGTACACACACCAGATATTCTGATGCTGAAAGAAATATATAGTCAGAGCTTTATGCGCCACACAAAGATTTATATCCTTAAGTGAAACAAAAACACACATAACTCCCTGAAGGAAACGAAATTCAAATGTGCAACAGTTCAAGTTAGCCCCCATGTCCATCAATGCTTCTGTCTGAATCCATTAGGATAAACACAGTTTGCATTCTCTGAACAACTGCAGTGGCACATTGTCCTGGCACAGACTCTGCCATGTTATTTCTGTCTTTCCTGAGCCATTAAAGAGTGACACATAACCATCTAAGAAAAAAAAAAAAAAAAAAAAAAAGCCAAATATTTTGCAGCCTACGAAAAGGCAAAAAAATGTCTGGCCCCACCCATCCTCCCCCTTTTACCTAGTTCCTGTACCTCCCAATCCTCTATTTGTTCAAGTCACTGTATTTTGGTGATCCTTAAGGGTTTATCTCTCATCAGCCTTTACCATGACTACATACATATTTATTTCAAAATATTCTGTCAGACTGCAGCAGTAAGTGTTCATCTACAGCTACACACCTGACAGTATCTCAGCAATATCCAAAAGACAACATAGTTCAACATCAGACCATGCAAGTGCACAAGGTGTACAACATTTTTTGAAAGCAGGACAATTATTCAGCATTAAAATATTTTCTGTTTTCAGTAAAGAAAGAATATCAAATCTGCATCATGTTGTCCCTTCAAAACCCCAGCGACGGTAGGTGCGTGTATGGCACATGCACATACAGTATATTCTACAGTACAGAGTAGTCCCTTTCTATGGTAAGATGTAACAATGTCTTGATAGTGTCCGAGTTCAAAGATGAGAAAGAGACTATCAAGCACCCCACATCCCCCCCCCCACCAAACTGCATGTTTATCCAGCTTGTGGGAATTCCTGTTCCTCAGGACGGATCTGGAGTCGTCATGATTGGCGAAATTCCCGTCCCACCCTGCTCCGCCGGGCTCTTTCAGGGAAATCACATCCCACACAGATAGATGATTACACACTTTCCCTCCACTTAGACATTACACTGCTGACCTGGCAGCGGGAGAGATGGTGAGTGTGTTTATAAATAACAGAGAGGTGAACCCTCTCGCGTACACATGCAGAGATGTAGAAATTTTTGAATGTATACTTTAGCCACTTATTCGTCTGACAGAGCAGCTTACAATGACTGTACTTGCACATAGACACAATTCAATGTTTAAAGGGACACTCCACTGACTTTACACTTGAAGTTGAGTTTACTTGTCATGAGTAGTTCTACTCAACCAGTAAAAAAACAGCTGTATAATGTCTTGTGTGGCTCAGGAGGAGCTTACCAACTCTGATGATGTCATCAGGGCTGGTCATCTCTGTTTGTTTTGTTTTTTTTTAACGGAAAGCTTGAGTTAAAAACTACAGATCCAGGGTCTAAAAGAAGTGGGGCTTTCGTAGGGAGGAGGAGTCTAAATAACACACCACTGAGTTGCATTATGGGAATGTAAGGTCAACTGTTTTTGTAGTTCGGCTCAAATTATGGACTAAAAGTTTCCGTCCCTGCTTAGATTTACACCATTCTTTTTTAAATCTTTTTTTTCCACCCCCCTTTTTCATGGAAATGAACATTCAAATATCTGGAGTAGTCATTTCAAAACAAAAATATATAAATTATATGCAAAATTTTGGAGCATGTTTGGACTCAAAGAGACTGGAGGTCTGCAATTTCTCTCTGTCTGTAGTGTAATTTCCACTGGGGTGGCAGGTGACACTTACGTCCCCTAACGTCCCTCTAACGTCCCTCTAACTTTTATTATAAGTCTCTCTAGATGTTATTCTCTTATTGTCCTGCCAGATAAAAGATCTGCCCTTATAAAAATGTTGATATGCTCATCTGAGTAGGTCTTCATTTATTACTGTACCCTCAAAGCAATAAGCTGAACAAGCAACAACAAGGGGTGTGGGAACTGCTTTTGCCTATATGCCTTTGCCCCAGGTTTCACCTCTCAGGCTATTTACATGCTGCCCCATCTCACAGGTGGAGGCTTTTGGTGTGTATGAAGCGTACAAAGGAATACCTGCAGACACTACTCAGGGCTGGAAAAAGTACGAAATTCCCAATTGCAGTTTTTGGGTGAAAAATAATTGAATCTATGTTAACATACTGTATATACAGCTGTAGTCAAACACCAGTCTCAGATAAGCCACGAAGCACGATGTGCTCTGTAGTAAAGATGGAACTAGACCGCGTATGACAGTGTCAGGTGTCTATAAAGGAAACAAAAAAAATGTATTTAAGAAGGCTTAGTGCATTTATACATAGGTTTACATAGCATTTCTATTTTTCATTACACTAATATCATTATGAAAAGACCAATAACCAGTTATGAATTTTGTCATAATTTGTTAATTGATAAATGTACTATAACAAAACCACGCCTTTGTGTGTATGTAGCAAAAAATAAACATGAAGGTAATAATTCTAGTCCATGATCATCAAATACAGTACATAGATGTATGTACTCCCTAAAAACATTCACACTTTTACTTTTACAAACATCTAGCTTCCTCCATCTTGATACTATTAACCGTAATTTGGGATTCAGCAATAAATTACAGATTTATCAGGGCGATTAAACATGGTACACTATTCAGCACATAAACAGGTAGGTAGCTTCAGTTTAGGTGGGTTTAGCCACCACTGCATCCCGACATGTCTCTCCTGTCTTTACATAAATCCTTTCAGGGCTTCTGGCAGCAGTTTCCTGCTCTTTCATCTGGCTCCCTTGTGGTAGGACTATTAGCCCAGCCTGTATACCTGCAAGTGTCTGGGAGGCAGCTGGCTCTGGACGCTCAGTGCCTGCACGGGCCCAGGGGCTGCTGGGACCTGGGAACGCTGGCACCAAATACCGATGGGTAATTAGACCTTCATTCAAGAGCGAATGTGGCAAGCATTAGACACAAGGCTCTTTCCGGTTCAATTCATATCTCCATCCTGCCTTCCTTCCCCTCCTAACAACCGACTTTTTTTTCCTCGCCTTTCTCATGTCTTTGTTTTTCCAGTCTTGGACAATCCATAATCTCAGGTCAAGATATTGGATATTGTTTTAGAGGAGAACATCTGATGTGTAAGAGGCCAACAAGCTGTTAATCAGCAAGAGGTGAATATAATTCTACTATTTATTTGTGTCATAGAGACATTTTGGAGAGAGGGATGAATCAAAACATGCAGTCTACCAATACTCACCTATTGAGTGTTACCCCAAAACCAACATGGAGAAATAATAGATAGTAAGGCTTTTACAAAACAACAAAGCCATGAAAGACACAAGCACCATCTTTTCTTTCACTGTAAACATTAATAAAAGCTGAAGTGTGGCAAAAGTGCAGTATGATACACTACCCACTAAAAAAAACATTCATGGAAAAAAACAAGATCAGACTTTTTTTTTATATTGTCAGATTTTCCCAAAAGATGCAGATACAGATACAGTGTCTAGACATGATATGAACTATTTATGTGGCTCTTGTGTGTCACTTAGTTTTTTTTTCA
Organism: Seriola dumerili; assembly: GCF_002260705.1. Classification (NCBI taxonomy): domain Eukaryota; kingdom Metazoa; phylum Chordata; class Actinopteri; order Carangiformes; family Carangidae; genus Seriola; species Seriola dumerili. The sequence goes on along the minus strand of NW_019174446.1, from coordinate 4,725,658 downwards.
GTTGTGAGAAACATGACAGAAGTTGTTTCTCATGTAAGAGGAAAACTATGAGAGGCCCCGTCTAGTTTTGTGGTGAAAGGTGACATAACCCATAATTCCACTCAAACCACAATGTTCTTTTATCAGATGTTCCTCCCTCATACTGCGAGGGTGGTTCATGTGACACAAAGCGTCCACAAATGACAAATGACTGAATTGCTCTGAATGCACAGAGGTATGGAAGCCCAGATATTAAATAATAAGCCTAAATAAGACATTATGTAATAAATACAATAACAAATGAACAAGATGGTGAAATAATAAAAGAAAAAAATTTAAAGCATTCAAAGCATGATTTTATTTTTCTGCTCCTGTCGGTTAGAGAAAATGCTACCTACATAGGCAGTTAACTAACTATCTAAGCTGGTTTGTGAACCAGATTAGAGGTTCCTTAGCAGCTCTGAGACTTCAAAGATGTTTCTCAGAAAAAAAATCCTTTCACACACACAGCAGTTTCTCTAGCTGACAAGACTGGTTGGGCCGTTAGTGGGTGTGCCATGTCGTAGGTATGACTGGCTGAGAGATGAGGTGTCCCATCTTATGAAAAATGATATTATGAAATAGAATATGAGTGAATATAGTAGTGTCACTGGGAAAAATACTGTTTAAACAGACCTGTAAAACAAATTTGAAATAAAAATGAATAAGTACAAAGTACAAAGCATTTATATATTTTAATGTAATTATTAATGTGATTATTTATTGGCAGATGCTATTTGCACCCAGGTGTCCAGGGTGGATAGCCAATGTAGCTATTTACACACTGATGTATATAGCATGGCAGAGATAAGCACCCAGGCGTTTGTAGCCAACAATGCTATTTGGAGTTTTAATGCTGAAAACTAACCAAACTGTGTCTGAAAATGGAATATAATAATTAAAAAAACAAAAACAAGATAAGTCAACAAAGTCTACAAATAAGTAAATGCCAGCTTCTGATACACAAAGCCTAGTCTCCTGGGGGGAAAGTCATGCTTGACCCATTCATCCAGCACAACCTCGTCCCTATGACTTTATCGCTCTTCATACTGCTTCACCTGACTTCCTAAAGCCTTCCTGCTAAAGCGTTCAATAAGCACCCAAGGACAGCAGACCTTTAAAAACACCACCGGGCGTATGACGCATATCACACAGCAGATAGCAACAATTTGTGCCATCCTGTACACATTTTTTTACGGCGCAAAAAAAAAAAACACAAGGCATTCCATTCCGAGGCGTTCCGTATGGGTGTAAATAGCTGTATAGCTGCAGTGTGACTATTTTCATCCAGGTGCAAATAGACACTCCAATATCTCTTCATGATGTGTTATTTATTTATTTGATATTGAACATTTCGGGGCTCTGTAAAGAGGGGCATAAACTTGTGGATATAAAAAGCTAAATTCTTCTGATCATATTGAGAAATAATTAATTCCTTCATTAAATCCTTGTGTCACAGGTAAAGGAGGCGTGAATAGGCTGACGGGCTGCTCTTTGCTGTGCAATGAATTGAATCAGAAGGCTGGGGAGGATGCTGCTTTTAGCGATCAGGGAAAAACACTGGGTCAAAATTAGCATAAACAGGAACACAAAAGAAAAAGGGGAGAGGAATGAAACAGAAAAGTGTTGTCAACAGGACCCCCCAGTGAGGAATTTCAATTTCATATATCTAATTATCCCTGTCAGATGGAAAGAAGTGACAAAAAGCTGTCTTTGTTCTCTCTCTTTATCTCCCGCATCTCTCTCAATTAATTTCAGCATACGAATATGACTAATTGTCTCTCTGCAGCTCTGCAACCACACAAATAATAATTTTGGCCCATGTTGGAGGGAGGCTGGGACGTTCATGCATCAGTTTATGATATTTGAACACAATGGATTGTGCATAATTCAGGTGATCACGTTAGCAGGCCGATGCAACCTCTCTGTTGGTATCACCCTCTGCCCCACTGTCTTGTAGCCTGCATAATACCTCTATACTTTCCCTCTTTTGAAAACGAGAGTGTTATGTCTCTCATTTCTGTCATTGGGATTGTTTCTTTGTTTAGAGTGGTGATATTAGCATCATAATCAGACAGAAAGAAAGAGGCGGCAGTGATGACTGATTTATGCATGGTTTGTGTGGAGAGACCGACAAAACCAGCCAGCATCCACTTGCATTTTCATCAGATATGTGCAGCTGATCATGCTTATAGGCATGTAGTACTTCAGCGATAAAACTTTTTCAGTGGACTGGTTTATTTTCAGAGTTTAGGGGCTTTTAATAAAAAGGCTATTCTATTTCAGTCTAAATAACAGTGGCAAAGAAGCACTCAAACTACTCTTAATCAAGTGTTTTCAGCCTTCATACATATTGCTTTCATAAGAGTATTGCACTCTGGTTTACATTTAACTCACATCGCAAGCTTTGTGACTTTGACAATGATTGTATAATTAATTGCTGTACTATTCACTCCAAGAGACCTTGTGTTTTCCTGTGTCTCAAAAAAAAAAAAAATCAAGTAAAGAGGAAGGCCAAAAATATGCACTCTTGAAAAGATGTTTTATCACTTATTGACAATGACATAAAAAGCCCTTGAAGGATAGTTCTGAAGTGATGACATTTGTTTATTCAATCAAATCCTTCTAAAAAACAATCAGCAAAACCTAAACATAATGAGCCAAACATCCAAAACCCGTCTAAACAAAGCTGCAGTCGAGCCTCGGCACTCCAACCATAAAAAATACCCACTCATTCACTCGCAGAGAGAGACAGAGAGGGGGAGACAGGGGGAGAGAGAGAAAGAGAGGGAGGGGGGGTGGTGGTGGTATTGTTACATTTCATTAGACACATTCCTTCTCTGTGGACTCTTGACCAGTTGCCATGGCATTTTAGCTGACCACATTTCATATCAACCTCAGTCCTCATTCTCTCACTCGTTTTCTCTTCTTTGTCCTTCTCTGTTTGTCAACTTAAAAATGGCTTTGATGACAATACTGTATTTACTACAACATGAAATATATTTAATAAAAACCTTAGAGAGTACTCACTACCAACAATGCAACAGGCAAAAAAGTCTCACTGTTTATGTTTATTTATGGAAGCTCTATCTATCTATCTACACTACATGTTTGCTCATTTTAATATGTTTTCTGGGAAGATTAGCAGGCTAATAGATAGCATAGCTATAGTTTTTCTCCTTTTGGATTACCACAGCTCAGTATGACTAAACTAGTGACACATATGATGACTGCAGTCAGAAATGTTGGTTCGTCGTGACGTTATAGATGAATGGTTTTGGTTATATACTGTGGTTAAGTTATGTTAATAAGCAACTCAAACTCTTGGTTAAGCTTGGGGAAAGATTGTGGTTATGCTTAATAAAATGGCAAATGTTAATTGCAGGTCTGTGAGAAAATGTAAAATTCCTGACTCTTGCAGAAAAGTCACAAAATGATACTCACTGCCCCCAAACTCCTTTTGGATGTATATCTGGAGGTGCAGAATCATTCAATATGGACATAATTCATTTGGGATATGAGGTTGTGTTGTCAACCCAGATGTCTATTAGGGTGCTAGCACCAGCTGATTCATTTCTCTGACTACTTTTACATACATACATTGCACTTGAACACACCACAAAGACTACAGTCCGTGTTGAGAGTCGCCACCCGCATGAGAAATATAACCAGACAGTAGTTTTCAAGATTTGAAAAACAAGACTGAAAGACAACAACTGCTTTGCTTTACAGGTATCACTGTCAACCCATGGGCTTTTACTCAAATGTCAACATGTCAAAGAATAAGAAGAAAATGCACCTAATAGGTGAAATGGCTGATTGGCCCGGAAGAACAACCACTTAACTTGTCTACATTTGGTTTTCTTTCTTAAGACCCTTCTTTCACACTGGACAAAAAAACCCTAATACTTACTAACACAGACTAACATCTAGCTTTTGTCTTCAGTGTGAAAGGGTACAATCAGCATTCATTCCTGGGTCAAATGATTCAGTAGTCATGGGTATTTATCGGCTCCAGCTCAGTGTAAACATGACACCCGGGTGGAAATGCCAGAAATATTGCAGCTACACCTTGTTTTTATAGCGTTTGGGCTACAAACAGTATGGCACTGTTACGCTCACAATGCTAGCCATGTTATAGCTGCTAGCCACCGTGCAGGCAGGTAAAAAAAACTGAAGCAGGACTTCAAAAAAATAAAGGACCACAACAAAAGGAGTTGCTAGGGTTGCCACCCATCACGTATAATAATTGAAATTAAAATGCTGCACCCTGTATTGAATATATACGGGACGCAATTTGTCGGTAAAACCTGTTACGGCTGGCACGCAATGGCAACTTGGTTTGAGCACCTGCAGCTTATTTTTTACCAGGACTCAACCAATAAGATTACTTCTGCCTCCAGCGAATCTCTTCCTGATCTCAAACTCCACAATCAAAAGAAAACCCAACTGCTCGGTAGAGGTCATTACTGCACTTGACACCTGTTGTAGTCAAAACAGAAAAAGGCTTTCAGTTGCCCTTGGTGAAACAAACTGCATCATATCAACAAAATGCAACCTGTCACTAAAATCCAGCTGTATAATTTGTCACAAAAGTTTCCATACACACATTAATTTGCATTTTTCCATCAACAGTCAAGTGTCTGCAAAAAAAAAAAGACGGTAACAAAAGGAGAAAAAATTGATTTGCATTTAGTGTATAAATAGTTCCAGGACAAGGGCTGTTAAGTTTGAAATTAACATGTAAACAGTTGGAAAGTCTGCCCTACTACCCCCCCATCCCCTTCTCCTTAACCCCCACCCTTGGTTCCCTTTTAGCGCCTTGATAAATAAACATAAAGCCTCACACAAAGGCCGCCTTGTTCCTTTAAATGGGCTACTTTTTAATGGAGACATATATTTCCAGGATTATATCAGCATTCAGTTGCAAATTTTGAGTTTTAATACTCCAATTGGGGCAGTCTATGAATAAGAGTATCATTTGAATGCAGGGAACACCTGGTGCTGAGGGCTGGGCTGTGAGGGGGCTTCGAGCTGACCTGGTGTCAGTGCCAAGGCTTCACTTGTTCCCAGCCTTCCCATTCAGGTTCTCACAGCCTCAGCCTTCACTATCATACTGTAGACTGCAATGCACATGTAACTTCACGATCCTCCCTTACAAAGTGACACTTCACAAGTGACAGCTAAGTTCAGAATCAGTCACGTACCACATTTTTGTAATATGGGATCAATGAAGGGTCTGATTGCAGTTTCAAAAAATTAAACTGATATTATAAATACTTTTAAGTCTTGATATAGAAATTACAATGCAGTTAGCAGCCAATAATGACTTTTACTTTTCCAGTATTTACACAGATGTTCATCAGTGGTGCAGGCTGTCAGATCAGTATATATTTGTGCTGGGAAAGCACTTACTGTAAATGTAAATTGAGGGGAAATCATCTCATCACTCTCTGAGATTAGTTTTGGCCAAGTCGGCTACACCTGGTTTACACCATCATGTTGAAATCAGGATGAGACCTAAAAATTTGCTACTGTAACAAGAATAACAAACTTTAGAGTTTTTTTTTTTTTTTTACATTACTGCCTTGGCTGCTTGAGAAGAGATGGGGGTGGGGGGAGTTGGAGGGAATGAGTAGTACTATTTGGAGGAGGAGAGAGGAAGGGGTACAGGGTCTATTCGTATGCGCCCCGCATCCACTCAACACACAATCAGGCCTGTATTGCGTTTTGCAAATTTATACCCAGGATGTTGGTTTAGAGTGTTTCCCTGAAGAAAAAAAAAGAGAGAGAGAGGATTTTTTTTCAAGTAAGTGTCTGCTTTCATGAGCAAGAGTGATTGAGGCACACAAACAAACCTTTGTTTTCTAGCTCACAGATGCAAGGACCAAGCTCTGATTTACGCCCCGCCCCGAGACACATTTGCACTTTTTTTTTTAATACTTTGAGACTAAGAATAAGACTAAAATAGTAGAGTACTACTACAGTACTATATGGTGACATTTAGCAAATTCTATTGAAAAGCAAATGTATTTTGTGGTTGCAGCAACACAAATTATGAGATAAAAGTGTCAGTCCAGTGAGTGACATATACTCTACACTACACTTCCACTAGCCTTTCAAACCAGCCTCTCGTCTTCCTCAAAATATTCGCTCAGTCTTATTTTCCGCAGTGGCTGGAGAGCTGTACTCATGACAAGCCAATCTATAGCCAGACACAAAGAGTCAAAGTCAAAGGCAAGAAACACTGAAGTCAACAGAGACTGATTTGCCTTTGCCCTGGACATGAACATTTATGTTTCAGCTTTTACTGTTAGATGCATACATGTGATCATATAACACCTTCTCTAACTCATTTGTGTTTTTTCAGTTAAGCCCTCAAGTCCCATATTGTATAACCTTTCTGGTGTCAACATAGTTAACATGGCCATTAGACTGTGAAAGTAATTTTTGGTCTCAGTTTGTGTCACTGACACTCTGTACATTAACACAGACAAAAAGAGAGCTTCTTTATGTCACTTTACTGCCACAGTTACATGATGCCAGAATACGTCACATACACTCACATTCACAGCACTTTCTTTGATGTTGGAGGGACAGTAACTCTGAACATCAAAATCTCTGAAGAAACTGATGATGATAAATATCAGTTTGTGCCAAGCAATCATTAATAATAAAAAAATAAAAATAAAAAGGATAATAAAAAATTCAATAAAGAAAAAAAGTATCACAAATACAGTATGGCTTGGGGAAATGTTGGTGTGTTTTAGCAAATAAATCGGGACATGCATGATTGACTATTTCTGACTATTTCTATCACTCCTTTCCTTCTACTTAAGTTAGCATGCTAAGCAGTTGGCTCTGGTCCGGCCAGACCATCTTGTCATTGCCGAATACCGAGTCTCCGAGGGCGTACTGTAACCTCTTGTATTGTAAACGCAGCAATGGCCGAAGCTCTTGGCAAGACTGGTAAGTAAACAGCTGTTAATGCTAACGGCAGCTATGTAGCAATAGCAAAACTTACAAATAGCTCCTTTAAGAACTAGTCTCTAAAGACCCAAGGAATATAAGAATGTTTGGCACATGTGACTGTTTCTGTATTCATCATCACTCATCAAAAGGATTATTTTTTAAAAGTGCACCATTATTGCTATTTATAAACAATAAGCTCAACTTTCAATACAAAATAAGCTGTTTTTTCCTGAACTGGAATTGCATCAGTGAATGTTATAAATTTTGTTATCCAAATGATGGGTTTGTAATAAGTGCACTACATCAGGCCGGTGCATTATATTTGCTGAGCTGAAAACACAGTCGAGTTGGCAGGCTGCTGACAACTTGTTTACGTCAGTCCCAATTAATAATTAGTTTAATGATTTGAGAGCTTGACATGTGCCCCGGACAAATGCAGGCAGGAAAATGCACACACTGTGCTGTTTGCATAAATCTGCCATTTCAGCGCGGGTTGAGGGGGAACAGAGGGAAGAGAGAGAGAGTGAGAGAGAGAGGTGAGGGAATTATAGGACTCAGATGTGTGTGATTGGCGGTTCCCTTGGCTCCCGGGGTTAGAGAGTTCAGAGAAAAGCCGATTATTGTTCTCCCTCAGGTCAAGCCTTCATAAATAAACAAGGGGAGAGCCTGAGGCACTGTGTTTTAGTATGATTAGCATATCATACAGCCTATCGACAAGGCACTTATCATATTACAGCACGGCCGTCCTCTGAGCACACGGAGGTTACATGTACAGGGTTGCTGAGCATACATCTCTGTTCATTAGAGGGGTCCTCGGGGGAGAGAATAAATCATATCAGCACGTGGTTATGGCAGCGCAGGCGTTTGACTTCGCCATCCAGCAGATGTTAACCACGGCCTTCAATAAAGCGGAGCGGAGAAGACAGTTAGCTTTGCTCTGAGGAACGGGAGGGGAGATGAGTGGAAATGATGTGGAGGATTGATAGTGAGAGAGGAGTGTACTAAGAGGCAGAGCTGTGGTACTTGAGACTAATCTCTGAACCACTTTTCTGACACCTTGGACACTTTTGTCTTAGTCCCCTGAGTATTTGGACTCTGTCTTGCACTGGTCTCAGCCATTTTGGCATCCTGACGCAGCCAGCTAAATGTCTACCGGGTCCATTTTGGCTAATGTTATCCTCAGCATTACAAATGATCCTACAATGACCATTGAAGTTCTATGATATGATCGGGGTTAAGGTCAGGGGTTGGTGTCCGTGGGTTGAACTTAAATGATGACCTCGAAACTGGATGAAAATGATACTGAAATTTAAAAAGAAATCTTTGATATTACGACAAAATGTGCTTGTCAACAAATAAAAACTGAACAGTAAAGTGAAAGACTGATGAATGGACAAACAAACCAATCACTGTTTTAATGCAAAGTCCTATCCAAGTGACCTTCATTCATCTGCTGAATCACACACCCTAATACATAAAATAATATTTTCCACTACACACACAAAATCTTTTGTTTAGGAATGGATTCAGCAGCTTGACCTGTTGCAGAAATAAGAAAGATCCTGCATTCAGTAATGTTCTGTCTCTGTCAGTAATGGTATCAGACGTGACCTGTTCTCGGAAGGAACAGATTTATGGACTAAGTTTATCTACAATCCACTGAGACAAGAGGCGGCAACAAAAACAGCTGGGACACACTACGAAAAACATGCAGAGCAGCACACCGATTTTTCGTTATCTTACCTTTGTCGAAGGTGAGACAAATGTCAAGTGCTGTGGATGTGGATATCAGCAGAAAGTGCAGAATTAATGTAAAGTTTGTTCAAGAAAATATCACTTCATTATCTGAACGATTTAGTTTCTCTCATTTAGCAATATCTTACGAACGAACGAGTGGAAAGAACAGATAGTGAGCAGGGGCCGAGTGGTTCTGCTCGCACAGCCGGACTAACTGACAAAAACAAATTAAAACATTTTAATCAGAAAACTAACATTAAAACTAAATCATAATCAGATGCCAAAAGTAGCACTGCATTCTCTGAATTGTCCATTTTGACTTTGATCTTGGCCTTAACTTTTAGTTTCCCTCCCGGACTTGTCGGTCATGGTCTCAGTTACCTGCGAGGATGATCCAGTGAACAGCGAAATGGAATAAAATAAGAGGAAAGGATAATAGAGTTTGGTGCAGCGGACAGACAAAATAATGTTTCTTTGGATGATGAAATTAGCCCAGAAGGAATTATGACTGTGTCTTAAAACTGCATCCACGATGGAGTGGAAGTCAACCCGACTCTCAGACACGCTGCTCAGATTTCAATTTAGGCAAGCCTTTTCTCCTCAGCTACACAGGCTCAACTCACAGACCAGGGGCCACAATTAGCAGCTAGCCACTCTGACCAGGGAGAAAGACCAAATGACATCCGCACCTAAGCCCTCCTAAGCCTGGGGAGCCGGGGCATGGAGCAGCCTCAGTGCTCTCCACCTTCCAGTCAAGCATGCCCTCTTTAGGTGGTCCACACACTGGGGAGGGATGGTATATTTTTACTGGAATTAGCGCTGTTTAGCATCGGTCCCAGGAGGCGGGAGAGCTGGGGACGACCAAGTGGGTGGATATACAGTAGGCTATAAGAGGTCACAATGCAAAAATAACCGGAATATTGAATTGGGTGTTTCTCATGTCTTGGCTTCGCGGTGGCGGCACAAAGCTGGGATCAGTCTGGATGCCATGTTGCCTGGATAATCACATCCACCACTGGCATGGATCTTATGCCAAGGAAAGGGACTGCAGAGATCAGGAGGATACATTAAGTTTCAAACTTAATGTTTCCAAACAGATGTGATGTAAGTGGTTAAAATATGGAGGCGTGTTGTTTTGAAAATAAAAAGAAAAGATTTAATTCAATAAAGGCATTTGCTTGATCCTCCAGGGCTGTTAATGTATTTCAATTTGTGTATTTTTGTCTGTATACAGTGCAGTAGTACCTCACCATGCGTATGTGTGTGTATTTGTGTGTTACTAAATGATGCCATCCCCTCACTCACGCCCACCCCCCAAATTCTCCCCCACCCATGCAAATTAGAACTTCACACACGTCGCGGCAAGCTGCCGGGTGCTCTGTGATTTCACACGACCAATTAAGGCCCTCTTGGCAGTTGTGTGAACAGTTTCATTAGAGGAGATAATATTGCAAAGTGAAATGATAAGCAATCATTATGATTAATGCCCAGACATTACATTGCTCGTTAATGAGGTGTAAATGATCTCATTATTTTTTGAAAGAGTACAGATTAGATTAAAGTGGAGTGGACAGCGCTCCTCAGTGTTCAGACAAGTTAGTGTTAATTAGGCCCAATCTCCAGGAGCAAATGAGCCGCAACCCTTTGGTAAACAATTAGGCTTCCATAGCCCCGGGCTAGATGGACAAGGATAGGCAACTGAATGGATAGATCGCTGGAGAGATGGATGGTGAGGGAGTGTTAAAATCTGAATTGGATGCGCTGTTATGTATCCACGCAAAATTAGAGTAATTATCTTTCTTCTGGTGCCGAACACCAGCGTTTAGGCAAATATTTGAGTTGACATCAGGCTTTTATTAAATGCCAAATGTGTTAGTTTCTGTTAATTTCGCTGATATGATGCAGCTCTCTTATCTTATCCACAAAATATACACATTATTACATAAAATTTCATTTTCCTACTTCTTCTTCTTCTCTTTTAACTCATTTTACAAGAATGGAAAATGTAGTGTGAGTTTTACTAAATGGGCTTTTCTTAAAGAGATGCTAACCATAAAGTAAACAGTAAACAGATATCAATGAGATAAAATTGGAATTGGATTACATGGTACGTGATTTCCTGTGACTCCCTCATATGTATCAAAGCACTTTGAGTCCATGGTGGACACCAACAATAACAATAAAACAGTAAAAACTAATATAAAGAGAGCTAAATGTTGATACATGGACAGGTTATTGCTGAGAAAAATGGCTTGATTCGAATGAATCTTGAGATTTAAAGGGAGTTTTAGTGCCAGTAAGATACAATTCACATCAACACATTCGTTATACAAATACTCCAAATGTTAAAAGCTGAAAAACATAATTAAATCCTACTGAACAGCGATGAAAACAATACCTTATCAATGCAAAGGCTGCATATCCATTTTGCATGTTGTTTGAAAATGACTCAATCTAAAAAAAAGATCCGCCACCCCCACCCCCACCCACACCCCCACCCCACCCCAGTCCCACATTTTCAGGCATGGAGGCCTTGCAGCTGCTCTCAAGGTAACAAAACTCACACTCCTCAGGTGCTGTAAATCTTTTTGGGAAAAAAAAGTGGGATGATTTTGAAGAGTTTTTATCTTTATTTCATTAAAACAGAACTCAGCCTCTTGATGTCAATTTATCATTCATTGTGTGTCTTTACTGACTCCAACAACACTTTTTTTTTGTTCAAGAACAATTTAGCAAAACAAAAACCACACAAAGGCTTTTGTTTTTTTGTCTTCTTGTTTTTGCCTTTAGTGATGAAATTCATTCATTCAGCAAAGACCCAATTTATTATTGTGCTTTATTGCAACTATTCTGTGCTTCATTGTTGGACTATGACAATAACGTCTGTAAACCTGAGCAAAATTGTCTCAGAGTTAGTAAGTGTGAAGTTTTGAAAAAATAGGAAAAAAGATGTTTTTGATTATTAAAAAAATAGTCATTTTTTTCTTGAGATTGGAACAGAAGCACTTTCACTGAGACAAATCCTGACATCTCAGATGTTAGACCAGCGCTCCTGTATCTCATCTAAAGACAGACTGGACCAGCCACAGTGGGAAATGTCTCCCTCTGACAACATCGATTTTACCATCCTCTTCCTTTGTCTGAAAAGATATGTTTAGATTATGACAAGAAAAGCGATGCTGTAATCCCTCAGCCATAGGAGTTATGTTTTAGACACATCAGGCCCTTATCGGTGATTGATAACGCTTAACTCAAAAACATATAGAAGCATTAGGAACGTCAATATTTTGCCGGTGACTGAAGGTGACCCCTGGTTCCTGTGTTTGCAGTGTGTGCGTGGAGGGCTTTGATGGTAAATTTGTAAGGGTGGTTATGTGGGGAGGCTATTATGGATTTGCTATCTTGGCCTGAAGTGTTTGCAGCTGATTATGTGATTAAATCAATAATAATTTCTGTTTGGGCTCCTTTTGCTCCTCTGCTTCATCTTCTTTTTCCTGTGTAGTTGAGCGGAACGGTGGGTGGGGACTGGTGTACACAAGTACAAATGCAGGAAATACACACACACACACACACACATGCACACACGAACACACGCACACACACAACTATATACTACGCACAGCAGAGCAACTGTGCAGCAGATGGCATTAAGGGCACATTCCAGGGTCTAAAAAAGTTTACAGGAGGAGAGAAAGTCGCATGAAATGGGAAAAATCTTAAAAATCTAAACCTCTCGACAGCTTTTAAACACTCGTGTTCCATGATGGAAAGGCATAAATGCATCTTTAACACAATAAGATGCCCAGGACAAATAATTTCCAACAAAATACTAACTTTTACCTAATATCTGTGACCTGTCTCAGTGATGCAAAGCTCAAAATAACGGCTCCGCTGTGTCCGTCTCACTGTTCCTTCCTCTACACCTCAGACCCTGGTTTGTTGCCGACTTGTGCCAGCCACTCCTTAGCAACCGCAAGCGCTCCCCTCTCTGGTTCTGCCAGGTTTGTTGTTATGTCTAGACTGCAGGAAATGCAACATTACATTTGTTTACAACCAACAGGAACTAGAACCAGAAGCTGTTATGTGATTAAAGAGTGCTACCCAGAGAGAGCGTGTGTGTGGCTCAACCCCCTGGGTTTGGCAACGATCGACTCGATATAGGCAAACCAAAATGGAGAGAGAGAGCAGAGCCGCTGTCCGTGTCAGTTAGATGAACAGATTACACTCAACGCAGCGTTCTCACTAAGAATCCAGGTGCTGAAAGTAAGTTAGAAGGAGCCAAGTTTGTGTGTGTGTGTGTTATGTGTGTGCACTGTATTTATGCTGGTGTTTATTTGAGCATGTGACTGCGTGTAATATGCATCTAGTGTGTCTGTGGCTGCACGTGTGTGATTGTGTGTGGCTGAGTTAACTCACAATCCCTCAGCACCCTCTTAAATCTATACCCAATAAAAATCAGCGCCGTCTCGAAAAAACAAAACCCAGGGAAACATCTGTAAAACATCGATTTCGCAGATTGCAAACCAAATGCATGGCTAATGAGAAAAGAAATCATTTTTGATTAATTAACCTAAAAATTGGAGAATCTAAGCTGCCACCAGGGAGATGACAAGTGCTGCAGGCCTGATCGCACGGGAGGAGGACATACTGTAGAGCTGCAGCTCGCTTGTGGAGGGAAGGAGGAGAAGAGGCTTTGGGAATGCTGGTAGTTGAGGTATGGCTCCCATTACCGAGCCAAAATCACCAAGTCTTTGTGGTGATCAAATGGAGGAGTGAAATATTTTCCACTCAATGATTGTGCCCGTTTCTTCATGAAGGGAAAAATGTTGGTTAGCGATCAGCATAGGTGGAATTTACTGCTTTTGCAGTACTATTCCAGTCTCTGTCATGTTATTTATATAAAGGGTTGGTTCACCCAAATTACACCAAAACACACGCACACGCACACACACACACACACACACACACACACACACACACACACACACACACACACACACACACACACACACACACATCATTTCTCACTTACCTCCAGTGGTATCTTGCCTTTCAGACAGTTTTATGTGCAGAGACTATTTCTGCCGCCGGCCCACTACAGTGAAGGTGAATGGAATTTTTGTGGCGGTAAAAGACCTAATATGTAATTATTTCAATTATTTTTAGATGTCTGAAAAGGTAATATACAGTAACTCACAAGAAAAAGCAATGGTTTGAGGAATGTTTTTTATACTGTTAACTGAACCCTTAAAACCTCTTAAATTCATTGTGCTATACCTTGGGAACCCTTAAGGTAAGTGAGAATAAATGTACTTTTTACATTTGGTTAATGTGAACTTTTAATATTGTCATCACATTTTATAAACATCAGATTAATGTTAAAGTAATGTTGAAACAACCAGAAATAAGAACACACACCATCACACCCATCACCATTTACAGCTACAATACTAAACAGTATTGTTATATATATATATTATATTATATATACAGTGTTATATGAACATAATGCATCACCATGATCATTATAACAGACTATACTGTGTATCCTCTACATATACTATTACTCTTAATGTATCCACTTCTGTAAATACAGTAACTCACATTGCCATGGACAGACCCATACCAACCAATATACTGTATCTGTTTATTGTCTCTTGTGTGTATTGAATACCTGTTGCTTTTACTAGTTTAGCTTGATATCTTTCTTTAGTTGTGTATCTGTACTGTCCTGCAAATGTAAATTCTCTCCACTGCACGCAAGTATGTTGAGCGCCGCCGGGACCTGCAGTCAGATTCCTTGTATGTGTCAAAAATACTTGGCCAACACAGTTGTTTATGACTATTTTACTTCAACAAATGATCTTAAACTCTGGTGCTGCAACTTGTTTACCTCACATCATCATCTCCATTGTAAGCCCACATCTCAAACACCAGAGAACTTTACTTTAGTTTCCCCTCTGCTTAGTTTTAGTAGATATAAATAGAAATTCTTTTGTGTGTGTTATTTTATTTTGATGTTTTGCTCTCAGGACTATTTTTCTACACTTAGCTGTAACACCTTTGTCCTCTCAAAGTTTTGCATCCTATGACTGTTTAGTGGCCAAATGGGAATTATCAATAACTTTAATTTACATAGCTGTGGCCACGCATTGTACACCCACGCACAAATGCAGGTCGTTTGCACAAAAAACACACGCTCATACAGTATTCAAAGGTTCTTTTTTGCTCATTCACATAAGCACGCACGCACCCACCCACACCCACACACACACACACACACACACACACACACACACACACACACACACACACACTAGAATTGAGGGAGGGTGAAGACAGCCAAGTTGAGCTGCTGCACTCACAACACAGCTGGTTCTCCAAGGTCAATAAGAAACTTGGAGTGTTTATTTGTCCACGTGTTTTATTTGCTTTCTAATACAGCCGAGGCTCTGATTTGACAGATCTACTTGAAAAGAATCATAGCGCTTCACCGTCCAAAGAGCGTGGGAAATTTCCACTCTCCAAAGAAGTCTCTCTCTCTCTCCCCTTCCTCTTTTTTATTCTATTAGTTTTTCATAATTCATTACCACCCTGTCTATTTTCCCCCTGGTGTCTTAATTTCCCCCCTTTTTTTTTTTTTTTTTCTCTAAAGAAAGCCTAATGCTCGTACCCTAGCAGCTCACTAGTGTCGCAGTAACCACCTCCTACCCCTCTGATGGCTAGACAGTGGGCCATTGTAAAGCTGAATCGCCATGGATTTATAGCCATAGTCCTGGTTTCCCAGAATGCAGTGTCACTCTGTCACGCCATCATCAATCTGCGCTCTCTACCAAAAGACAAGAGTGGCGTGGGGAGGGTGGGGGGTTGGATATCACTGCTGAAAAGTAGCACAACAGCAAGAGCGATACTTCTTTATGCATGATCTCATTTTTATCAGCTGCCCGTCTGTCATAGGTAAAAAGTGTGGGCACAAAGAGCTCCATTTACTCAAGACAAGTCCAGGAGTAGAGTCACATCAGGCATCATCTACTCGCTCCAGATTGCACAATTAACAAGGGGCTGGTTGAGTGCCAAATGTGGCCATTGTAGCAAATGAATACACCTTTTGACGCCAAAGCCTTTCCAAGACATTTAATCTTCATTAAGCTGTAAAACCTGCGGCATGGTAGTCCCTTTTCACACGTGAATATCCACTCATGACACAGCATGAGCCTTTAACAGGAAAACATACAGCTATGGTTCTACCAATGTGTAATAATCCCCATATGCTGCAGATTTGACCCCTAGCGTCTGCAAATTAAACACTTTGCTATTTTCTACATAAACACACATTCTGCCCGAAAAAACATTAAGTGTGCTGACAGAGACGACACACTGCTATCTCCCCTCGCTCATAAACTGTTACCTTTCAGAGTCACTTCCCATGATCTACACGCACAGATATTGAACATCATAAATCCGCTTCATAAAGGTCGTCTGAGAGATTCTGTCCTTTTTTTGGGGGGTGAGGGGGGGGGGATAAATATATAAATAAAAGAGAAAGGAATCTAAATCCTTGTGATTAATGTGCTCCCAAACCCTCTCAGAGCCATGGTAACCAGGGCAGTTTGCCATGCCATTTAGAGGATCCAGGCGCTGACATAAAAGAGGCATTTTCCAAAGTCTCTCACTGATGCATCTCCTCAGTTCAAAACTGTTAAAAAGTCTTCAAGAGTCTCCAGTCTCCGCTCTTGTTTCCAGCAGGAAACAATACAACAGTCTGCTTGAGCCAAATGTTGTTGCATAACATGACAATGTAGTAAACAGCAAATATCTTTGCAGTGTCCACTCGTGTCCATAAACTACTCTGTCATACACAGACCACACTCCTCGCTCTGTTGTCAGACACTCTGAAGTAACTTTTTGAAATTGTTTCAGGGAATAATGGAAATGATGCAGTCATATAAATCACGACCGCTTGTAGGAGAAGGGCAGCAGTATTGGATTTCACACCAGTGATTCCTCCTGATAATCACACATGGAGAGAGACAGAGATAAAACAGATGTCTTCACATGGCATTCCTGTGCTGAGGTTTTAGAGGGAAATTTATAAAAGTGGAGAGACTGAGAGACTTTTACAGGAAAATGCTATTGTAAGACACTGGAAGGTCAAATATTGACCTGCAGCAGAAGAATTTCCCTGGGTTTTTTTTTTTTGTTGTTGTTTTTTTTTTACCTAAATTTACCATGAGGCTCAATTAAGTGTCATCTTTTTTTTCCTCTCAAACTTATAACGAATTTTCAGGTAAGAAGTCAAAAGATATAAAAACATATCAATAAAAGTCACATGGTAATGTGTGCCAGTGATATGTTGCCATAAGAATTCCTAATAATTATAGTTTAACAAAATAAGAACATAAATAAATACATCAAATATCTCATGATGCATTTAGAAATTTTTTAAAAGAAGTAGTATTTGTTTTTTCTTTCTTCTGAATAAACTGAATATGTATATATATATATATGTATATATATATATATATACATATATATAAATGCATGCTTTCAGGTAAATAGGAGGACTTTTATAGACACCCAATAAAATAGGGTATACTTTTTTTTTAGATGTACATAAAGTGGAATGGTGAAGGGAATAACAGAGCATATAGAGGGAGAAGTAAATGACAAGTATGGACATAAAAAAAAAGAGAAACTCACCCACTATGACACAGCTGCGATTATAAGTTTGCTGTTGATGCCTCGGATCCGTCAGCTACCTGATGTGTGCCTCCTTTAATTTACTATGTCAATAACACTGCTGTGGAAACGCAGCCAGCATGATGGATGGAGACGTTTTGCATGGACTTCCCTCCAAAGTGCCAATTCTTGATGGTAAAAAGGGTGAAAATAAAAATACATTTAAAAAAAAAAGAGAAGAAAAAGCGTTTCTGAATCACCTTACATACCTTCGCTGGTACGAGAGGCAGCTGCTTTTTCATTCTCATGGGAGCTGGTGTTCACTTTGAGCACTTTCCATTTATGAGGCATCAACATTCTCTTCAAGTAATTAGTCACCACAGTCACAAGTGGATGTAAATGCAGCTTGTTTCGTGCTTTGCCAACATATTTCTGGAGTCAGGGCAAAACACAATCAATTGAAGATCAATCGGTAAAACCTGAGCATTTAAGTGCTAAATCCACAAATCTACAGACACAAAGGTAAAACATGCATTTAGAAGTATGAAAATGGTCTTTCAGCAAACAATTGCCAAAAATTAAATTTGTAAATTCCAACGTAACAAGACACATTAGCCAGTCAGTGTCAAACAGACTGAAATTTGCCATGACAGAAAGTAGTTTGAAGAAGTTTGATTCACCTTCATTACAGCTAAGGACTTGACTGTTTTCTCAGACAAAAGGTCCTGACAGGTGGCCGCAAAGTTCAATTAAAGGAAGAGTGGAGAGGTGAGCATTGATTTAAAAGACAGTATTTCAAACTGCACCCCAGAGTGCAGGGCAGGGCTCTCACACTGATGACACTAATTCTTCAGGGAAATTCATGTTAGTTGGTGTCTAGACGTTTTATTACTTGGCCAAAGCACCAAAGCATGGCCATCTTCCCATTTCGAAGACTCAGCCGCCTACTTAGAGGCATAAAAGTTCAGGCAAATTGACATGGTTCAAAGCCTTGTTTTTGGATTAGGCCAGTTTGGCTTACAAGCTCATTGTTTATCAGAGGTATCCATTAACAACTTGTTGATAACACGGGGCAAAAAGGGATACGGCCCCCGTACCAGGAGCACTACAGTGATATGCATGGTGCAAAGTCAAATATACCACAGTACTAATTTACATTTGTATGTTAAAAACTCATGGTCGCACTTTCTGTAGGCGCCTGGAAAGCCGTCCTGTGAAGGCATTTTAACTGCCTTCTTGTCAATGAGCTGATTCGATCCAAAGCTGCACGCACTTGTTGCAGTTTTGAATAAAGCGTATACCAGACGATGTTCTGTCAAAAGACATTTCGGAATCTGAATCGCTTTCCTGTCCAGACTGCACACACTCAGAGGAGCAAGGAGGAGTCAACAACGAAGGGAAGCACGCTACAGTAGACGGGCCGCCAATAAAAATATCAAGCATATTTGACAACGATCAGCATGTCCGTGATGCAACAACTGGCACGAGATTTCCATAAAGTCGGCAAAAGGAAATGAAATTTAGAGTGTGTTAAAGTCCACTGCATTAGGAATTGAATGCAATGAGATAAACAATATACAATTAATATATAAAACCAACATTACAGTCTCCTCATCTCTCCACACAGATCTGAGCTTGTTGTCTGTCACTATTTTTCCTCACTTCATTGAAGTGTGTTTTCTTGGCATTTTGTGGTTATCGATACACAAAAGGTTTTTGCGGTATTTGGAGTTTTTTATTTATTTATTTTTATCTTTATTATTTATTTATTTTCCGTTCTTCTAATCCAGTCTTTTTATTTGCAAAGTGGGAAATAAAATTCAAAAATTCATTAAATTAGGTGGATAGAAATACACTTATAATGTAGACCCATCATCGACCGCAGCGATGTAGCATGTAGCAAAGCAGCGTCCACTTCTGACCCCTGGTCACAGTGTATTTCCATATCCAACAAGTTTTCCAACCTAAACGGACATCATCTGTCCCTAACCTGATGTACGACCTATAGTAGCATTCCCTGAATTAGCACCCCTGTGCAAGCAGGAGTTATGCCACAAATAAACTGTTAAAACCATTGTTGAAAAATCAATAACTGGCCTTCTTTGTTGAGTTTTGTCATCATGGTTCACACATGATTAAGGTTATAGAACAAGTGTGGTCAAGAAACAACACTGACTATTGGTGTGAAACAGGAAACAAACATGTCCCCCAGCCTGACCTCCTCCTAAAGTGGACTTTGTTGCTATGCAACAGCTTCACCTAACTTCATCCTTTGTTCCTGTATTAATTACAACAGCCACTAGAGGGTTTTGTCACTTGAACGTAAACGTGTTGTTTTTACACACTGGGTGAAAAAACTATCACAAATTGCCCAGATGTCACTGAATAATGAATAACTACGGGTCCTAACAAGTCATGTTTTTGTTTTTGGGATGTATCTTTCTATAACTTTTGACCAGTTTGATCTCAGACTGAAATTTAAGATGCCTCAAACGATAAAGATACACAGTATTTTTTGCATGGCAGAACTTTACTTTTTCTTCTATTTTCTACCTAACGATTATCTAATGACTCTTCAGATTCATTGTGCAAAAGCCTTGATGTACTGGAAGCCTTTTCCCAAACCGTTTTCTGAGGAAAATGCTTTGGATACATTGTTTTACTTCATTTTAATATTCCATAATAAGGTATAATTGCTATGTTAAATAGCAGTATTGCTTTGATGCCAGTGTAACTCTTGTACCTATATACTGCAGTTGTTAAGTCCAGACTGTGAAACGTGAAACAAAACACTTCTAACGCAGTCGAGTCTCTCTCACGAACATTTAGAAAAGCAAAAGTATTCATTCTGAGTTGAATAAGTGTTGTGTTACAGCGAAGTACAAGCAAACAATTATTTAAGAAAAAAAAATCACAGCATTTTTACTTTAAAAAAAGAACTTGTAGCTCACTAAATACATTTTAGGATGGCATTTTCATATAGTACAAAGATGCAGTCTTCAAAGGAGACACACACACACTCACACACACACACAGACACACGGAGACACGCACATACTCAAGTTGATTAGCAGGGCTCCTGTGAGTGTGTGTCACGTTTTAGTGGAAAATTACACCTCTTTCAACAATTCCTCAGTCGGAATCCCATTCTAAAGTGGATTTTATCTGCAAATCACAATTATTTTGTTCATGCTCTGTTTT
Organism: Seriola dumerili; assembly: GCF_002260705.1. Lineage (NCBI taxonomy): Eukaryota > Metazoa > Chordata > Actinopteri > Carangiformes > Carangidae > Seriola > Seriola dumerili. The sequence goes on along the minus strand of NW_019174446.1, from coordinate 4,705,051 downwards.
AATGGGCACACCCGCTGGGCCGAAGAAGACACTTCTCTATTCATAAATGTATTACTGCTGGGGAATCATTAACTTATTGTTAGCGGCGCGACTGATGGCTTATTGACATGACAACATTCAACCAACACTTTTGTCTTTAAGCCGTACATCCATATCACTGAAAACAATGTCATCTACCCCACTTTCACCACTCCCCCTCGTGTGTTTGAGCTTAGTGGAAGGCTTTTCAGTGACCAGGGAAAAAAGTTCCCAGCAAGAGATAAGTGTAGGCTGGGTTTCTGGCAAGGCTGAAGAGGTTTTCTTTATGACGAGGAATAAGAAAAACAAAAGCACCAGATGCCACAGTAAATGGGACAGGAGGGTGTGAGATGATGTTGGACAGAAATCACTGTTTGCTGAAAATGATGTAGCGCTTGTGTTTGTGTCAGCTTAAGAGAATGGCGATAAAAGCCTAAATAGTGGCGAAAACAGAGCCGGGAGACTAAATTGCAACGCGTGAATCATCTGCGAAGTGAAGCTCCGTCTTGATATTTATGGCGGGAGACGCAGGAAGAAGTCATAGAGTCAAGACAGTTTGCACAGATGGTGGCCATCCTCGGTCAACATTCAAATAAAAAACAGAATGAGCATCTCCCTCTGTGTCCAGCTATTCCTCTCTCAGTGAATACAGACACAGATAAAAGGATGGGGTGTAAAAGTGTTTAAGTAGGCAGAAGTTGTAAAGGAGGAGAAAAAAGCAGAATCGCTATTCACTGCTTGTGCAATCCTTTCTGCCTTGTTGAACTTTATTAAATTCTGTCGTTCTCTCCTTCCCGTCTGGCTCCCTTTGTCAGCTTCTTCTCATGCGTAACTCTGATTTTTTTTTTTATCACTCTTTTTTTTTTTTTTTAAACAAAGGTGTTGTGGAGGGCATTCAGGCTGAAAGAATGTGTTGGTGATAATCATACCACAGTGTACCAATAAGAATCCCACTGAGATGAATCATGTTTTAAAATCTGGAGAGGAGTGGGGAGGGGGATCTGAGTGTTGACTCCTCATTGTTCCGAAAATGTCTGAGTTAGTGTGGATTTCTGTATCCGGAGATGTGACGAGGGCTGCGTTCACACTGACTTTTGGAGCAGTTGTTGGTACAGTGCCTGAACTGTCCCGGAAAGGCAAAAACACACTCAGGCCAAAAATAATTTAAAGTGATGCTTCTCATCAGGTTTTTCCCCTTTGTCGTTCTGATCGCATGTCAGTAACTTTTCACTGAATGTGACATTTTCTATCGTCATCAGGGAAGAAAATATTAACCAGTAATCCACTAGAAAATGGCAAATATTATGGAAAACTCTTAAAAACATAATTTTGCTGCCAATCCATATATAACTTTGTGGCATATATTAGTTGCAAAACTGCAGTTCATGGTAAAAAAAAATTAATTAGTAATTGCAGTGACTAGAAATATTCTCTTGATCCTAAACTATATAACTAAAAATGTTACTATATTTAAAGATTTCCTGAAACGCGTATCTACACACACTCACGAACGTGTGAAACGACTACACAGCTACAGAAATAAAAGTCTCCAGACTCCACTTCAGGAGGTTCAGGATACCTGTGTGAATCACATCAGCTCTGCAGTGCTTTTTTTTTTTTTTTTTTTTTTTTTTTTTTTTCTGTCTAAGAGACAAGTTTGGTCTCCAAGTATGTCTGTAGTCTGGCCATTCATTACAGCTGCTATGAAAGCCGCGCTAATGGATATGAAAGTCCAATCAATTGGCCAGGAAAGGGAGATTAGGGTAGGGATGAGTCACCATATTCCTCCTTCTTGACAACCATGTCATGCTTTGCAGCCTCTCCAGAGACGTGACTGATTGATGCCTATCTTTCATCAGTCCAGCTTTAATCTAACGTTCCTCGTGCTTTATAATCATATCAGCGGAAAATCTATATCACATCACCCTCTCTTCTGCCGCTCCCCACCTGTGGAGCAGACTATACTTTTTGCTTTTATAGGAAGAAAAAACTGACAAAGCTGATGGCGGCGAGAGGCACGTCTTTATCTATTGATCATGTTGTGGAAAAAAAAAAAAAAAAAAAGAAAAAAAAGAAAAGATTGAGAGGAGATGAAGATGGGGGGTAAGAAAAGGCTGTTCCGTAAAACAAACAGTGATTGTGAAGTGACATTCGGAGAAGAAGTGGCAGACTCTCTCCTGGTGCCGGCCAAACAAACAGAGGAGCGAGACAAAGTGCAACCACTGACCTTTGTTCAAAGAAGCCATCTAATCTGTTTCCACTTTACTTAATTAGAAAAAGCAGAGGGATTTTTAATGTGCGCAGTGTTAATGGGAAACAGCTCACAGGTGCTAATTAAAAAGAAAAAAAAAACTGATCTCTTTTGTAACTTTGAGTCCATTAATCTATATATTCATCCATCACAAACTTGGCAAACTTCTCTGATTATATGTACACTGTTATTAAAGCTGGACAATCACCCAGATATCACAAAATCTCATGTTAGCCCATGTTAAAGTGCTCGTACATTAATAAACGTTAATTCCCCAAACATATACACACTTTATGCACCGTGAATTACAGGGTCTGGCCTTTGTCAAACCTGACAGCGCAGTCATTTAAACTCTTTCTCTCCATTGCTGATGGCTTTTCCCTACTGAAGGCTACAGCTTTACGCAGACAGTGATTAACCACTGCTTTACAGGTTCGACGGAGGTACCATGTGTGCCCTTGAGGTGGCAAATACATTCATTTCCTCTTTGACTTTGCCTGTTAAAAGGAGCCGACACTGAGCTGCGCTGCCAAAACAGGGTTTCATGTCGTATAATCCAGGAAGTGTTTGACGGACGGGCGGGAAGTGGTCAAGTTTAATATCGACTAAAAATCAGGAAAATGACACAAACTTGTATTACATCATAGCAAAAATAACACTGACAATGTATGAAAATTAAACCTCCTTTGGAAACAGTTTGAAGTGACAATTTGAATTCATGCATGTACACACACACTTTATGTTTCACAACATGGAAATATGATAATATTACACTTTTGTGCAACTGTGCCTGACTACCCACAATTCTGTTTTCCCATTCTTTAAGTCTATAGGTAAAAGGAGCTTAAACTGATATTAGAAAAGTAGTTAGATCTCACTGTGACCAGACACAGGCAGCAGCTACTGTAACTACACACATCATAATATAGAGATTTACAGTGAAGCGATGTAAATGAAGTACAGTAGGGTCCAAAAGTCTGAGACCACTTTCCCATAAATCCTCATTTCAGCCAAAAATTGTATTTTTGCTTTTACTGTTTTCACAATATTTCTTTCATGGCTTTAGTCAGTTTTAAATAATTTTACAAATAGAACATATAATGGTGATAATAATGTAAATGACATTTTTCATGATGAATAGTTACTTTTAGTACATGTAATACATTTTTTCTGATAATACTCTGTACTTAATAACCATGAAGACTTGTTTTCTCAATCATTGTCTTACTATGAATGATCAACCAACATCCTCCTCTCTCTCTCTCCCTCTCTCTCTCTCTCTCTCTCTCTCTCTCTCTCAATTCACTTCAATTTCAATTCAGTATGCTGTATTGGCATGAATATCAGGTGAACAATTTTGCCAAAACATCAAGGTCAATCCAATCCAATAATGAGATGAGAACAAGAAACAATATAATTCAAACAAATAAAACCACATAAAAAAAATAGATAAAAAGAACAAGAAAATGGCAAAAAACAAACAAACAAAGAAAAGAAAAAAAACAGTAAACACTGCCTCTGTGATCTGTCTTGAAGTATTCCACTCTGATAATATTAAATCTGTCACATTTTAAGAGAAGTGCATCTCTGTCTCTTCCTCACCTGCAGTGAGCACAGACTCTTTCCTCTGTTGCTAGCCAGGACCTTTAGCGTTGTCCTGTCTCCTGTCTCTATGGCTAGACTGTGGTCACTGAGTCTGTGTCTGTCTCTTTGTGTCCCTGACAGTAAAGAGATACTCTGGTTTAGTGTCAGATAGAAACTAAGTTTGTTTTGAGTTTTTGGTTTGATTCAACCATAGGCAACTTTTGTTCATTTGATAATTGGGTTTACTCTGTGTAGTGGTTGGAAAGCAGTGCTGGTCTGAGCTTGAACAGTACTAAGTGTTTTTGATCATTTGGTCTCAGGACCAGTTGACAGGGGGGGGGGGGCAAAGTTTTCTTCTAATTCCATAAAATACTGTGCATGTCATCTGTTTCAGTGCGTTCACTGCCAGGCCAAAGTTACCTAAGGGGTGGATTTTGAGTCCCAATAGGGTGTGATCTGAGCGGGCGTTTACCAATTTGTACCGATATTTGGTCTCCTGAGATCTGGGCCTCTCTTGGAGGATCATGATTTTAGATTTGTTAAAGTTGTTTTCAGGGCCCAGCTCTGACAGTACCGCTCCAGGGGGTCCAGGTGCTGCTGTAGTCCTTGTTGTGTGCGTTACAGAAACACTAGGTCATCAGCATAGGGCAGGAATCTAACTTCCTTATTGTTAGGGCTTAAGCTAAGTGTTCAGATCGCTCCAGCAGTACTGCCAGATCATTACTGTAGATGTTAAACAGAGTTGGAGATCAGCTGCTGCCCTGAAAGACACCTCTCCCTTGACTAAAGAGGTCAGTAGTTTTGTTGCCAAATTGTACTCCACATTTATTACTGATGTCTTTCTTGCCAAATACAATCAAGAGCCTTTTTAAAATCAATAAAAACGAGTATGAAGTAGTGAGTAGGCGTGGTGAGTAGTGTGGTGATTGTGTGAGTGTGGTGCCGATTTGCCCTCACTCAGGACATCATGTTCCATAAGGAAGGCCAATAATGCTACAAAAAAAAAGACCTTTCCCCACATTACTGCTCACACAAATGCCTCGGTAGTGGTAGGCTCTAATTCATCTCCATTCTTATGTAATTCTTTCATTGTAATTAGGTAATCAAGTGGGTTCTGATTATTTTTGATTGTTGATGGTGAAATGTGCTTGTAAGGTTTTTCAAAATGATCTTTATTGACTTTACTTGCTTTACTAGGTGATGTTTGCACCAGTGTTTGCCTGTTTATTTGTTTGTTTGTTTGTTTGTTTGCTTGTCTGTTTGTTTGTTTGCATGTCTGTTTGTATGGTATCGGGCCTGGGAAAAAGCCTTTACACTTTGGGGCACATCCAGATAATTTACCAAGAATTCAAATTTTTTTCTCTGAAGTCTGGTGTTCGTTGTTTCTCATTGGCCTCAGTGGAGGTCTGCGCTCTCCGGGTGCCAACTGTTACCATTTTGTTGGGCCAGGTCTCATTAATGCAAAGGGGGTGGGGCTCTGTTGGAACCAATCAGGATTTAGAAAAAATTTTGAATCAGAATCAGATTATTGGAGGGTTGTTTGGTCGCTGTCACTCATCAAACCACGGCCACACAGTCCCGATAAAGCACATGACCTGTTTTTAAATACTTAACAAGTAATTCTAAAAGATATTTTTTATTGTTGCTCATTTAGTCATGAATATTTAATATTATAGAGAAATCCCTAAAATAGGTTTTCAGGGGTTTTAAGAAAAAGTTTGAATAGTTTGACTACCACTGCGTATTATCATTTATGTTTCCAACACTGGGGCAAGTTGTCATATTGATGTGCAGTGCATCATATATATATATATGATGCAAAAAACAAGTTGTCCCGTAAATCAGAGCACTGTCTATAATAACACAGTTTTTGTTTTGCCTAATGGTTTCACACGTTTGTTTTCTTAACATTCACAACAAGATATTTAGAAACAATAACACACAGATTTCTGCTTCCTACGTGATACAGAGCCCAGTAGCTGATGAGCTTAACCCCATGCTATGCACCCTTAACCACATTAAAGCCCCTGACTATGGGCAGTGTGTGGTCTGCCTCTCAGGGACGGCAGGGGACGCAGGAAACAAATTAGCTTTCTTGACCTTGGCCCAAGTTTCCCTTCCACCCTTCACCCCTCCTCCTCCCTGCCCTTCATCTGGCCACTTCAAGGGTCAGCTGGATGACAACACGCCTCTGTCGTCCCCCGCAGCGGGGGTATATTCAGATGAGAAGCTCATATAGGCCTGACGTGCATCGTGGGAAATGAGGTTTATGAGTTTAGTTTATGTATGAGGTCAGCTGGATGTGGTCACAGTGATTACCACACATGCAAATTTTCATTTTCAGATGAAAAATACAGGAAAGGAGTCATTTCTTTACGGTTTTTACAGGAAGGGTTAACATGAAGCCTTGAGTGAAGACGGCTACATTTCAGCATGGGCTTAAACATTGAAATCACTTGAAGACAGAACATTTCCTGACGACGTGAAGCAGCCACACAGCCTTTTCCACCCTGACTCTCAAGGTCAAGATTGCTGTCACACACAGACATACACACACACACACACACACACACACACACACACTGTTACCACCATGAATGAAGAGTAGGTTTTCCTAACATGCTAATAGGTTTAAAATCTCAGAAGAAATGCAATTTTCATTGCCATGGTGGCCTGAAATGAGAGACCTTTGGCTATAGGAGTGAAAAGAATCCTTTCAATGATAGATATTAGATTGTAACACCAACAGGCAAATCTAATTCTCCCAGTTCACGCAAAAGCACGTTATGTGCATCAGTGTTCAGCCTGAGAGCAAAAATAACCTGGGGTGTCCAGAGAGGGAGAGGAGCAGCACTATATTAATGCTCATACTCTTCATTGATCTATGAGGACTCCTTAATCTGGCGGGCAGCTTCCTCCTACGTATATTTCATAATGTGACACATCATACATCGATAACACTGGTAAGGGCCTATACCTTCTCATGCTGGCACACAGCATTTATTGATCCCACAGTGAAGTAAACATGTCTTTAACACATGGGCCTGTCACTCCTCGCAGAAATGATAAAAATTGTCAAAGCAAGGTCCTCGTTATTAGATGCGCTAATGATGACAGGAATCAATAGTTAACATGAAAAGATATTATCTGCAAAGTTAATACCTGTCTGGATGGAAAATGAGGCATCTCTGTGTGGTTGAAGGGAAGCAAACACATGCATCAGACACATGTTTATTGCTCAACAACTTAAACTCTCTTGCACTGGGGATTGTTTATCTGCTGTATGATTCAACTGGTGTTCTGGGAATGGATGACGAAGAAAAAATAGGCTACATACAGTAAAGTGACTCAGGGGCAAAGCTTTGGCAGTGTACCAAAGTGACCATATGCTTATGACTAAACGCTAGCTTAAGCCAGAGCAATTTCCTCTGCATTTTCAGCAAGCAGCCAAGTAAAAATGATTATAGGTGTTAGCTTCTGTGTGTAAGGTTCAAAATATGGGTTGTTTTTTTTCAGCAATCCTGCTGGATACTAGCACTTTTTGCACTAAGGCTGCAAGCAGCTTATTTGTTTTTACATTTTTTTTTAAAATCTAATATTCAGTAGCCTATACAAAATATTATATGCATGTATTACATGTCATTTTTTAAATTTAAAACTCTTCTTCTTTGGATCTTGACATACCAAAGTATTAATTGTCCCCTTCAGCTGCTGTTTGATTTCTGTCTGCAGCCTGTGCCTCTAGTGTGAGGATGTTGTTGTTTCATATGATGCATTTGCTGCCTGATGAAGGACCAAAACTCTGCATCTGCAATAACCTGTGCAGGTATTCAACCGTCTTCTTTCACGTGATTTTATTTTGATATGCACCTGTCTACCAGGTGTGTATTAGACAACATCTGACATCCCGAAATATTAATAAAAAAGATAAAAAACAATAAACAATTTTTCCCCCTAGACCGGGAGAAAAAGTTTAATTATACAAAACATAAAAGTCATGAAATTAAACTGCAATGAAAAAGAATATTAAAGAAATGCTAGGCAGATTAATATGTTACAGTAATATCAGCCCTGTGTGTTGCCAGACCAATATGAGAATTTGACTGATTCATGTCAACTGGCAGCGTTTACCAGCCACATTTGACGCTGAGAAGTGTGTGTGTGTGTGTGTGAGTGTGTGTGTGTGTGTGTGTGTGTGTGTGTGTGTGTGTGTTTGTGTGTGTGTGTGTGTGTGTGTGTTTGTGTGTGTGTGTGTGTGTTTGTGTGTAGATTCCTCTAAAGTGAGATCACATGGCTCGCAGTCTGAGCCCAGACAGTAGGAAGTGAAAGTGCTACTCCAGCCACAACACAGGTCAGATCACAAGCATGCGTTTCCACTGTACACTGCAGTCGTTCTTCTCGTTTTACTCACAAAACTGCAGCAGATATATGAAAAGCAGGGACAGAGGATGAGCCTCAGTTTTAGTGATGTAACAAGACGATGACGGGAGGAATTAGAAACCATGAACATGCATGTTCAGTTCAAGTCTTGGCTGGAAAAATGACGAGAAGCAAGAGGAGTTTCCTACAATAACCATTAGTTATGATGAGAATAACAAGTAGTAAAATACTGAAAATATTTATAATAAAAATTGGAATTCTTATTTGAACTACACATTACTTTACAGTCAGGTATATTTTTTATTAATGAAATGACAAAGCTTTGTGAAACAGGCATATCAGTGTATCTCTATGATGAAATTTTAAATCCCATGTTAAAGTTTTATCAGTGTCAACATTTGTGCAGAAATAAAGTTATGTTTCTTCTAATTTGATGAGTGTGATTATGTTATCAAAATACAACAGCTTGACGCTGAGCTCACGATTGCATTAGAAGCCCTGTTTTTTTTTTTCAGCAGTTTAATGAACTGAACTTTGTAAGTGTTTTGGAGGGGAAAAAAGAAACACACCGCGGGTTACTCAGTTTGATTTTTATTTTGTCATTGTGTCTGACGTGAAGGGAGGGAGAGAAAGGGCAAACTTGTGAGGTTTGACAAAGACAGCGGCAGATGTGGAAGTGTGAAAAATAAAACGAAAGTGGGGATAGCTATTTGTGTGCAATGAAGAAAGACATAAAAACAGCCTCGCACTGAGATAGTTGCTCTAAATGAAATACCTGGAGATTGCATGTTGCTTTGCATTTGCAGGGGTATTCAATTTTAATTAGGGTTTTGTAGACATCTTTTATCAGACTGTCACTAATCTCTCTCTCTTTCTCCCACCCACCTACCCCTTCCCCCTCAAACACACACACACACACACACACACGCACACACGCGCACACACACGCGCACGCACACACACACACACACACACACACACGCACACACACCACGCGCGCACACACACACACACACAAACACACACACACACACACACACACACACACACTCCCTCACCTCCTCATCCTAACATTCTGAAATGCAAATTCACAGCCACAAGAAAAAAAAAATGGACCAAAAAAATTAAGATTTTTAAGGAATAGTACAACAATTTGTCTGATGCAGACATTATCAAAAAAGCAATGAATTGGGGACAAAACCATTGTCACATTTCATTTTGGAGAAAAAACCATTACCTCTACTTTTTAATTGCATTTTCTTTGGGGCAAAGGTGATAATTAATTTTGCTCAGGGAGACACACAAAAACCAGTAACAAGAACATACAAAAATGTTAAATAGTATTCTTGCCTTCAGTCCCAGAATAACTATTTAAATTCTAACATGGCAGCTCTATGAAAGCATATTGTGGGACAGAGAAAGAAGCAAATAATACATCATACTCTGCTCCATTGTTCGCAGAGAAAAAAAACTTTTTCATTATCTATTTATTTTTATAAATGATATCATGTTTTAGCATTAAAAGCACAAACAAGGCATCCCATTGCATAATTTCCCAGCCATCTCTCATATTTAGTATGATGATTAAATTGACATAAATTTCCTTCCATAAATAAAAAACTAAGTGTGGTAGGGTTTATCCCCCACTATTTTCCTTGATATTTCCAGAACAATTAGAAATAAATATAATTATTAAATACAAACAAGTAAAAACAGCTCTTATCACACATGGAGGCGCACACTTTTTCAAAACAGCGTCTTTCAACATGGCCGTAAAACAAAGGCGACTTCTGGCGATAAAATGTCCTCTTCCACCCTTGTTTCTATCTGCGTGTGCTGTGGTGGTTAGCCTGTCTCCCTCTCTTCATTCCTGGCCCTCTTCCATTGTTAGTCACCTTGTTTATTGGCTGGAGCAGCCGTGGCGTACTGGACATCATCTGAAACTACAAACGACAGGATGCAATAAGCTGGAGAATAGCAGCAATCTGAGGAAAGTTCTCCATTCACCAGAGCTCCCTAACTCTCTGTCTTCTTATCCTGGGCAGAAAATAAAAAAATCAATACAGGCTCACAGGGCTTGATAAAAGTGCTGGACAGGGAGAGAAGCAACACTGGATATAGTAAATTAAAGTGATCAAAATTTTCCAGTCGACTCAGCCCACAGCCTACATAAACTAACAACCCTGTCTCCGCAACTGTCCGTCATCCTCCTCCACCCACCATCTTCATTCTCACCTTCAACTTTATTTCAGTCTTTCCATTTCACTGTTTTCATTGCCTTTCTTGTGTTTTTATTCTATATTTCCCAATTGTGGCTAACACATAAAACATGTAACATTTAAGACATCAGTCAATGTGACAATATAATTGTTGCATTTTTTTTATTTTGCATTTTCTTGTGAAAACATTTGAAACATCTGGAAAAATCTAACAGTTAAAAAAAAAAAATCCCCTTTCTGCTTAAGCTGATGACCTCAGCTTGAGCTAAATACCAACTAGAGTTAGTGTCTTGCTAATTGACCTGGACATAGTTAAAGTAAAGATGCTATATCTAACAATGACTATATCCTTGACAAAATTCTTAAACCAGCTACACACAAATTGACATATCCCCTTATAAAATTGAAACCCTAGAAACTAGCCTTTTTATACATCCAGCACACAGAAAGTAACATTAGCATTAATCTGGGGTTGTTTAATTGTCAACCTAGTGCTCATGCATCAAATATCCACTCTCCTTGTGGCTCTGTTTTGGTCTCCACCGACTGGGGAAAATGTTTAGATCTATAGCTATTATACCACTATGTTCACCAGCTAGCTGCTAACTTTGTCTATCAGTTGTTTGGTTCTGAGCAGCTAGCTAAAAATGCTACATTGAGCTGAGGGGGACCTCACAGTTAATGATCTTATCCCTATCAGTTTATCATTACAAGCTCTCCTATAACAACTGGTCCGTTTTCATCATCAATATAAATGTATTCAGCAGCACAGCTTTAGTAAGGCCATATGTATTGGAAGCATATTACAACTTATGTAGCCACGGCCACTGGTAGCCTCACCCTCAAAGCAGACATATTGCAAATGTTAGTGTTCCTCAAAATTAAGCCCATAAATCCTGTTGCCTCTCATGAAAATTAGTGTGCTGCATTTCCATCACCCCCCCACGCCCCCCACCCAAAAGGAATAAAAATGTTGGATATTTTATTCAATCTACCTTTCCACTTGAAATATACCACAGCTCCCTGTTTTTCTTTAGTGCTTTAAAGAAATGCAGCCGATTTTCCATCAAATGTGACCCTGTAGCACACAAAATAAAAATATACAGTGGAAATCCTATTTTGTTGATGTTAACTGTGCTAATGATGACTTGATCTAATGATACGTAAGGATGCATTTAAATGCTCCCCAGAAAACAAGTGTGAACTCCTCCTCACATGAATGATTATGACAGCTAATGCACTACAATACATGCCCTCACCTGTTCCAAGTGTCTCCGACCCCACATGCACTAATTCAATTACAGTAATGCCGACAGCAGCTGACTCACTCTGCTAACACCCCATGCCAGCCCTGCACAGGGCCCCCTTGGCACCTCGTCCACCTAACAGTAAGCAGGGATTAATAGGGATTGGCCAATCCAGTCCAGTCTCATGGTGTGTGAGCTTTACCACGGAGCTAAGCTGATATGCCAGTTCAATACTGATAACCGCAACTTGATGGTTATGCTCCACAGAGTGAGAAAATGCTGTCTTCCTCTTCTTATCGCTGTCTTCTTTTTATGTCAAGATTATGACGCTAGTTTAGGGATTTCAGGGGATTTCCGCTGAAATTAACTTGACATCTTGCGTAATTTAATCTTTATTATTTATCTCTGTAATGCTGGTAGGTGGAGCATCAATTACATCTACATATGCCTTCCTGTTTGGTGCCAATGCGACAGTGTGTGTGTGTGTGTGTGTGTGTGTGTGTGTGTGTGTGTGTGTGTGTGTGTGTGTGTGTTTGTGTGTGTTTGTGTGTGTGTCAGGGATCAGCTTAAAAGACACACTAACCACTTGTGGTGGCCTAATATCCTGCTGACCCGGGTTAGACAGCAGACAGCCTTGAGACACTTAGATCCAGCCGTAACCCTGAGGAACATGCACATGTCCTGTTAGCTCACATCACAGCTTGACTTTCCAGGGACAAGAGACCCACCATGGCCTTCAGCCAAAAGCCTGCACAGCCCTTTAGTCTTCTCTCAAATGGTGTGTATGGTGCAATATAATACTAATGTAAAAACCACAGAAGACGTAGTGTGAGGCAAGGTTTCCTCATATGTAAAGTGAAGCGACATCTCCATCAGTCATGTATGATTACTGACACTATAGGTACCTAAAGTTTAATAAAAATATTATTTTTATTTATGCTATTTTTTTTATCAAAGCAAGACAGGACCTGTGGAAAGATGCAAGTCACCAGATTACAAGTCAAATGCACTAGTTCAAAGGAGGATTAACACAGACTCCTGTTCATCAATGTGTCGTATTAATCTCGTGTCAGCCATGAGGATCCTGATGGTCAAACTCTGCCTATCTGTTTCTATATTTATCCATTTTAATCTCTTAATAAAGCAAAAGGATTTCAGTTTACAAATGCCACAAGACTCAATCCAATTGGAAAACAGTTGGCAGTCGCATGTTTAACACTTAAAACCTTAAGAAAAGATTACAGAGGGGCCATCGCGTGCCATATTTGAGATGCAATGACTTGAATGCACTCCGAGAGTATTGGCCTAAGTGTTTCTGTCAGAGCCGCACAACAGCCAATTAATTTCAGGTCTTTACTGTTTGCTGCTGAGAAGTCGAAGGAATCAACCGTGAACCCACAAAAGCCAAGACACAGGGTGAGAAACCTGTCACCATGCAGGAGCCTGGAGGTTAGCATTAACACTTTTAAGAACAGTATATTGTGTTGCGCTGTCAACAGTTTAAAAATCATAGACATATTCCAAAAGGCTGTTTAAGATCAACATGAGCTTTTCTTTCCTTTATTTCTTTTCGTAATCCAACACAGGATGCTGATCTGTGATCTTCTGTATGCACGGTTTGCAGCAGGTGCTACTGAAGCTCAGCTTATCCCTACAAAGCATGATCGATGAGTACGTCACCATGTAAACACACACATCCATACCTCCCCTATGCACCGCACACACACATACACACACAGACAAACACCAAGCTTGATTTTGAAGGGTTCTTAATCACAACTAAGCAATTGACTGATCAGTGACAGATATGAGGAACAACTGTGGAATGCTAAGAGGACGCCGTCTGCTTTTATCAGTTTCTTTATTTTGGCCCATTTTTATCACAGATTATATTTCTCTCAGTGTTAACAGGCTGCGAGCCCTGCTGAGGTATTAATTAAAATCTAAATACTAAATATTGATTGATACGTTATCAGGGCAGAGCAGTTGGTCCGCAGGCTATTGATCCAGCCGGTGATTTATTATCATATTTAAGAAAAATCATTTTGCGTGATTATACGAGGTAATGGATTTTTAGCAAAGGGTGTAATTCTTTTTTCTTTTCTTTTTTTCTTTTTTTTTGTATCACATTTGTTATGTGGAAGGTGGAGCAGATTTCTCAATTGCATTCGGAGATCACTGATATCCTTGGTACTGCACCCCCTCCAGCACCCCCCCACCCCACCCCCTAACTCCCAAACCCTCCCTCCAGCCCTGCCTGGCCTGTGAGGGGCTAAAGCTTGTGTAAGAGAACGATCCCCACTCTTGTCATTGGGAATAATGGGTATTGGGATTACCTCTTTAATCACAACAAAGATTAACAGATGGTATGAGAACAGTTATTAGCAAACATCTTGAACTCATCAAATCAATAAGATGATTTGTAATCAGGCTGTCGGTGCGAGTGAAAAGGGAGCCGGGGCCGTTCCCAGTGAAAGACCCTGGCAATCAGAGGCTACTGTGTAGCAATTACCTCTCCACAAAATAGGTGTTCTTCCTCCACTGGCTGGCAGTCCTCCAAAACACAAGCCAGACTGATAGCAACATAGGGCATTAACACGGCGAAACACAAAACACTGCATGGGTAACCTTGTATTTGATCAGGTGTTACGTTGCCCCGAGATTTCATTTCACTTTGTGCCTTTTAATTTGGTGGATCTCGCGGTGTACTCCAGGGAAAAAATCTAAATGTTTACACATGCTGTCTCTCACTACAAAAGACTGTATAGCTCATTAGCGGGTTACCATAAATAACATCAGAGTAGTACAAAGACGGAAGAGCATAGAAACTATACAGAGGAGGGTTCCCTCTGCAAATATTTCTCCCTGGAGACGGAGACAGAGAGAGAAAGACTGAAGGGCTGCAAACATCCCGCTGGATCCAGTACTGTAAATGGAGGAACATAAAATCTCTCCTCCCCACAGCAATCAAGCCCTTTGTTTCTTCATCTTAATAAGCTTTATTACTCATATAAGTAATATTCTTCTTACAATAATTCCACTTGATCCTTCACACACAAGCGCACAAAAGTCCAGCTGGAGAGCGCTTGAGTTTTTGAGTCATAATACACACAAGTATCTGTAAGAACATGAAAAAAGAAGTCATCCTGTGGTCCATTCATTTGTGAGTTTGTTTCAAAATCTCTTTGTTTTTTATTCTCAGCATTTATTATTTAATTATTATATTTCACATCCTGTTATTATCCTTGTTTCTTGCCTCACTCACACATCGGAGCAAATTTTTTCCTATTTTATTCTGCTCAGAGAGACAAAAACAGTAAAAACACGGTTAAAAAAAACGTGAGTCCAGTCGCCGATTTTTGTTATTAATTCCTCAAGAAAAGTCACAATTGGTCTCAGCCTCAACACTGGTTCCCGAAGACAAGTATCACTTTGACTCTAACCGCTGCTGTGAAAGTCTTTTCCCATCGACCTCACCTCGTTCATATTGTATGCACTGTTGCAGTGGGAACGCTGAGATCAAACCGATGATGATCTAAAAGATAGTGTGGACTGAAAGCAGGGAGTCATTTCAGAGGCGAACACTGCAGAAACACACATTTCTGACCTTAGCGAAAACTTGGCCGGGCTTTAAATGTCTGAGGAACCTTGTGAATACTGAATATCATTCTCTCTCTATCTTTTTCTTTCCTGTCTTTTCTCTCATTTTATGTGGCGTTAACCACACTCACACACACACTCACACACACACACAAACACACACACACTCACACACTTGCACAAGCACAAACTTACGTCGACACTCGCTTCTAATGGCAGTTTAATCACTACAAAGGATATGCAACGGTAGCTGCTTAACACACATTTACCAGTGTGCTAACTTTCAAGAGCTTTGAGTCGTGATTCAACGTACGCAGTCCATCTATGTCCCTTCTCTTGACACAGACACACACACACATACACACACACACACACACACACACCTCGACACTGTCAGTAAGACAGTGTAGATATGCACTTACCAGGATTAAGCAAGGCAAATGGTGCCAAAACAATGACAATATGAAGTAACTGATGCTGTTTAAAAATTCAAAGGCTTCTATTGAACAGACAATGTGGCACACATATCACTGGGCCACAGATCCCTGCAGCCCACTGGTCTGACTGCTGGCTGCTCTCGTGCACATGCATAGTCTCTCTCTCTCTCTCTCTCTCTCTCTCTATACCCCCTCTCCTGCAACACATCAGGAGTGCTACACAGCCATGTAAATGCAGAAAAGATCACAGCACATTTCTTGCTCCTTACACATATAACGCAACATAGCGAGTCAAACACATATGCACAAAGAGGAACTAAAAATCACCCAACCGCCTCCAGAGACACATAGGCACCCCTCCCCTCGCATGCATATATACACACACACACACACACACACACACACACACATACACACACGAACACGCAGTCACTTGTCGAGTGGCTAATATCTTTCCAAGGTCAAACCTGACAAGGAATTCCAATGAGATTAAGTGTCATCAGTGCAGCTTTAGCCCTTTTCTGCTCATTGTTCTTGGAAATGGCATTAGAGCCACAGATGACCAAGGCCTTGGAGCAGTAAAACCTCTTCCCTTCCTGTGTGGTGGGTAGAGTTGATGCGTGAGGCATTTGATACGGGGCCTACATCGAAATGTAATAATGTTCTTACAAATATATCTCTGTCGGGGAGGGTTAGGCCTGTGTGTTGGCCTGCAGGTTCCGGGGTTCTATTAAATATCAGATATCAGTCGATAAAGTTATTCAGTTCTGACTACGACAGCTTTTCATTTGATCTGCCTTCAAATATTTAAATTGTTTTCTATCAATTATTTCTTTACTTATTAAATTCATGAGTTTCTCTGATAAGGCTGCTAACGCTAAAACAGTTTCAGACAGGAATTTTAGGGTTCCAGCAAAAACAGAAGCTGGGACTATAACTGGAGTCTAAATTTCGATGCACTGCGCACATACTGTATCGAAACGACTTAAATCGCATGTATGCACATCTCCACGTATTTCCCTTCATCAGGCAGCGTTTCACTCGGGCAGATAATCTGTGTAAGTTTTGTTTGTGGACTCTTCTGGCGAAGCAGCAGCCTTGTCAGTGTGTCAGCCAGCATTTGGTGCGCTGCCTTTCACACTGAATTTGACACATAGTCCTTTGGTGGCAGCAATGAGCATTTTTTCATCTCCTCTCGAGTGCCAACTCGATGTCCAATTACACCCCAGCTACTAATTTAATTACAGTAGCAGAAGAAATGGGTTGATTCAATTCATTTCAATTAAGCCAGATTGGACCAGTCAGATCAAATTTCACTCATCTCAGGTACGAGCTGCCTGTCACATTTTATCTCAGTCTGCCTCGTTTGGAGCGAGATAAGCAGGTCATGATATGATAACTGAAAATTTATGGTTGAGTTCACTGACGTCTGATGTAAAAACAGTTCACGGATCAGACGGAGTCAAACGCCTCCTAATCTCTGACTCTGTGATAAATGTGAGAGTGAAACACTCCACTTTCAGGGCAGGATCACAGCCAGTTGCCACTTAGTGGAGTCCCAGCTACAATAGTCATTATTTATGCATGATGTCCACGATTATGTATCAAATTGTGTGTGCATGCATGTGTGTGTGTGTGTGTGTGTGTGTGTGTGTGTGTGTGTGTGTGTGTGCTTGTGTGTGTGTTTTACATATCCAACTTAATGGATGTGTAGTGCGGAGCGAAGCTGGAAAACATGTCCAAAAAAAAAAAAAAAAACCCCATTCTTACATCATGTCATTCAGACAAGCAGCTGCTGTAGTTTCACTCAGTGTTTAATAATACTACACACGCTGAGAGTGGCTTCCTCCTCCTTTACCAACACTTTCCAGAAAAGTCCATTAGCACAGAAGACACGAGCACAAATGGCGTCTTCATAATGCATTTAAATTTTAAAAGAATAATTTCTTGTATCAAAATCCCAACTTGACTCGAAGAATAGGCAGGAATATTATAATAACAGACTCACGCAGGATCATGAAAAAACTTTCCAACACTGAAATGAGATTTTAAGACACAAACCTAACAAGTAACCCATGCCACCATAAAATCAATTCATAAAAATAATTCTATCTAACATTGGGACAAACCCCTTAAAGTCACAGAAATGTAACAAACAATTATCATAGAAATATTATAATAATTAATTACCACAGAAACAAAAAAGGCACATGACTGCTTTTAAGTCATCATTAAGTACAACTTGTGTTATGTTCCAGTGACAGATATTTTAAAAAGTAAAACTTGTAGGTCACTAAAAACTTGAAAGTCATGCTTATTAGTGTCAAATGAGAAGTGATATGAATATTAAAAATAATTACATAGACATATTAAAGGGTATCAGTGTGTGGCTTTGAAATATTATAAAGCCACAAACAGGAGATGAGATAAAACAATGCAAATAAGTAGACTACTAATATGTATATGAACCCAGTAATGAACATTAAAATGTGTGTTCATGCAGGAATATTTTAGGAACATTGCAATGTATCTTCACTTCCATAATCTTCCAATAAGCAGAAAAAAAATGGTCCATCTCGCCTCTGATTGGTGCATATCAAACTCTCAGCAGTATGCCATAGGCTGCCATAGGCTGCTACAGTAGCCTGCGGTGTGTGTAAATGCGTCTTGGCACCAGTTGCGGCGGCGCAAAGACGTCTGATTGGACACTGACGCATGGGGACGCAATATTTCAGACTGCGCTACTTCAGCGGTGTAATCACATGGTTTTACAAACCTCAGCAACATATATGAAAAGCCCACGTTTAGATCCTCCCCGTTCACAGACGCCTAATGCTAAACTTCAAGGCTGAACACAACGACAAAAACACCAGTCATTCCTCACTGCGAGCGAGTCCTTTACCTCTTAGTGTCTTCCTCTGACGGTCCGGCCTCCCTCCACCGTATCCGCAGTGAGAGGCGGATAACCTCACGGCAGACTGCAGGGTGTGAGAGAGGAGTTCTTACACAAGTCAAGCCGGAGCAGTTCATGATGCAGAGAGGGCCAGAATAGAAGCCAAGTAGCCTTTTTTTTCCTTACCTTGCGACACAGATCCAGAGGGGGTAAAATGGGTAAAAATGGTTGTTTGGGTGATTATACGTTTCTTCTCTCCCTCCTCTCCTCTACCTCTACTCTTTCCGCTGGCGCTGCACTCTTCGATTTAACACCCCCCCTGCCCGATCACTATCACACCAATCATCTACTATATCTCTCCGTCCACTCGCGTACCGCCAACCGTAAATAGCAGCAGTGCTCTCCCCTCTCTCGGTGAATAGAGAGAGTGGCCCCGTTGTAATAGCCTCTATGGGGCTCCAGCTATGCAGCAAAAACCGCCCGTCCTTTAAGGTTAAAAGACACCTCTGAGGCGCATCCGGTACCAGCTGTAGCATAAAACAAACATGCATTTTTCTTTTCTTTTCTTTCTTTTTTTTTTTTTTTTTTTTTACTTTTCCACTCCAGTCAATTAAACGGCTGTTAATTCGGTGTTATGTGACATTTAGCTTTTCCAAATTCATAGTCATTTTAATAGTTCCACTGGGGAGGGGTGGATCTCTTTTTCTTCCCTCTCTTGTCAGTTATAGAAAATGATGTGATGTGTGTGGAGGCAGAATCGCGGGTTGAGTCTAAATTCAGACAGGAAACCTTGGATTTCTGTCGATCAAATTTTTCACACCAAATTAATTATTTTCCCACAAGTCCAAGCTGTTTGGCAATCCTGATCTCAGTGGATCTTCCTCTCTATCTCTCTTTTTCTCTCTCTCCCTGCCCCCCTCCCTCTCTCTCTCTCTGGATGTGTGTGTGAGTGTATATATGTGTGTGTGTGTGTGTGTGTGTGTGTGTGGTGTATACCGGATTAAATGGCACCTCGTCTTAAATGGCACCTTGCCTCGTTTCCCCTCTCCTTTCATCATCAGCAAAATAAAGATTAGGCCTACAGAGGAGATTGTAAAGGCTCGCCTTTAAAGGCGCAGGGATCTTCATTCCTCCCGCCTTTGTGATGATATTGATGATGATGATGGCCAAGTGGACAGTTTGATTTTTGTGTGGCGAGCTAGTTATAAAGAATCAATATTATATCAAGGGGGTAACTTTGGTGATAAAGGACTTCAGCCACTCTGGCTATTCATCATAAGTCTGTAGCAAGCAGATAGGTCAAAAGAAATTATATTGCTCTAAAGAGTGTGTCTCCTTATCTCTCAGTTCCAGGGGAGTGGAGGACACGCCGATCGATACAGTAGCTGCCGTATACTCCTTGCAATTATCAATAGCTGATTTTGTCTTCCTGGGGCTGCATCTATTAATACCAGATAATAACAGCCTTTTGGACATAACTTCTAAGGGGATGATGGAGGGAGAAGGAGGAGAAGAAAGAAAGTTTGCTCACAGGACGACCTTGTTGTCAACGGATTTGTCCGTCATATGAGGTGGACACAGGGGAATAGACAAGTCAAACAGACAAGAGGGAGAGCAAGAGGGAGGGGGAGCCCCCCCCCAACCCCCCCTCAACTGAAAAAAAAAATCCCAGCATCCATCACTACAGTAAAATTGTCTCTAATTTATTTAAGAATTCACTATGCGTTGGAACAAAACAAACCCAAACATCCATGGTGTGATATTTTCAGCATTAGTTTTTATAACATCACAACCAATTTCGTGATACACGTTTTATAGCAAAATATTGAGTTTAGAATGAGAAAAGAAATGAGTGAATAGAATAACTAACATCATGTTTACCAATATAAATGACGCACGTTTTCCCCTTCTTATTTTCGTGGCCCTTCTTAATCCTTCCAACCCCCCCCCCCCCCCCCCACCCCAATCATCCTTTTAATGCAAATACCAGTGTGTAATGTAAAGGGTTAATGTGTTTATTCAGCGCCACAATGAGCTGCCATCAGTAAACAACAATCTTTTCTCCTCTTTTACTTTAATGTGAGAGGGGAAAAAAAACAGTCTTACAATGTATTAAAAATGCTTTTATTTAATGTTTATATCATGTGTTGGAGAGGCCACACACTCTTACAGGACGCTGTAAAGTGTAAAGCTTTTTATTTATTTGTTTGCAGTGTGTTTTTTTCAGTGCAGGACAAAAGACGTTTCCAGTGTTTGGCACCGTGTTCACGAACTGGAGATCAAGTCAAAATAAAGGTGAGGTGTTGTGGTGAAATCCTACCGTGTGACGCGCTCATAAAGAAACACTCTGTGAGATTAATATGACAGCCTGTCCCGCACGGGCGGCGGCTGCTTAAGAGCTGGGAGATATTATATGATGGGAGGTCAAATCTGGGTGTTCACACTGGAGTCTGAGGACGATCCATTGAACAGTAACGTGGTGGTACATCCTAGTGGTGGCTGAAAGCAATGGGCTGAACCTCTGCTTGGGGGTTAACTCACACACAGCGCAGTCCCCCCACACACACGGAGCCATGCCCAACGCCGGGAGAGCGACGCTGCTATAGCAGGCTGCCACAAGATAACTTCAAAGTTGGCTTCGATGTGAACACGCGAGTCGAGCAAAAGGGAAAGACACCGACCGAAGCTTCGGTTTTTGGAAAAGCAAGCGGTGTTTGTGTGTTTGGTCACCAAATATCCAAAAAGAAAAAGACACTTTTTTTCCTTTTTCTTTTCTTTTTTTTTTTCTTTTTTTTTTTTTAGAGGGGAGCGCACCGAGGCGAAAGCGCAACCGGGAGCTAAAAACACGGCGGAGAGGAGGAGGACAGGAGAAGTTCATCGCGATCAGAGACACTGAAGCGACTTTTCATTTACGGGACAAATGAGTTTTTGATCACACTGACATCCCTGTTGTTTCTGAGAGGAGGACTGCTGCTTAACCGTGGCACCGCTTTCTCGGAAAGACGCGCGTCAAAGTTTGGAGAGCGGAGCTGCGCCATTAGAAAAAAACAAAACAAAACAAAACAAAAAAAAAACTGGTTACAGTTTATTGCTTTTGTCAAGAACTTTACTCGTCCCGTCCACTTTCCTGCTCGCCGGTGTCCGTGTATGTCCATCAAACCTCCGAAACATCACAGCGACTGTAAACATCGCTTCATTTGAGTCCAAGTCAGAAGGAGGTGCGTGTTCTCTCTCTCTCTCTCTCACACACACACACACACACTCCAAAAAAAAAAAAAAAAAAAAAAAAGTTACCGAGAGAGAAAGTGCGAGAAGTGAGCCCGGATCTCGAGATAGCACTTTATGAGAAGACGCTTTGTGAAGTTCTGAGGTAAAAGTGGGATCATAAAGGTCAGAGGGATGAAGATTAGAGCTACTTGGTGAAGAAACGCGGCGGTGAATCCTCGGCACTTGAGAGTGAGTGCGCTTCGTGACAGGAGGAAGAGTGGATTGGATTGGGGGGGGGGACAAGAGTCTGACGTTCCCTGTTGAAGACCCCCCCGTGAGCTGGGCATAACAAGAGATTTGGTGTGTTGTGTTGTGTTGTTGGGGGAGGTTGGATAGTAAAGAGAAAAAGAGACGGATAAAGTCTGAGAGTGAAGCGGCTAATTGCTTAGTCCGTCCCTCATTACCATATCCAATGCGCGTCCGCTGGACTCCAGCCAATCCTCCCCACCTTCACACGGTGCCATTAATCGCGAGGCATTATTCACTATCATAATTATTATACCGACATGCGCAATCCAGCGCACAGCAACAGCAGCGGCAGCAGCAGCAGCACCACCGGCTAATTTCACTTTTCTTTTTTTCTTTTTTTCTTTTTTTTCCCCCCTACCTCCCCCCACCCCCCCCTCTCTCCGCCACCAGACTGTTTGCGAACTTTTTGTGTGTGTTGATTCATTTCGCTCTTCGCTGATGTATCTGCAAAACGCAGACACATCTCGGAGCGCAAACGCAGCAGCATCGCCAGCACTGACGCCAGCAGCATGTCCCGACGCAAGCAAGCCAAGCCGCAGCACCTCAAGTCGGACGAGGATCCCGCTCTAGCCGGGGTGATCTCCGAGCACGGTGAGTGGATTTGATCAGCTGAGCTCCCCCTTATCCAGGTTCCTTCTTTCAGACAAACAGACAACTTCTCTCTCTCCTTCTCTCTCTCTCTCTCTCTCCCTCTCTCTCTCTCTCTCTCTTCCCCACACACCTCACAGCTCTGCTCGACACTGCTGCTTGTTTCTCCACTTTACTTTTGTCTCAGCAGAGATTTAACTCCTCTTCTTTTAAGTTTGACCTTAAATGAAAAGTGGTGTGGATTCATCTGGGTCTTCGATAAGATTAATTTCTTCAAAAAGAAAAAAAAAAAAAAAAATAGCTGCAAATCCTTTGGAATAAATCTCTTATGAAGTTAAAAGTCTCCCCTCTATCGACAGGGAAGTGAACAGTTTCAGTGTGTGAAGTGTTTGTTTTATTCCAAAAAATCAGTTCGTTTAACCCGCGTCCCCCCCCCACAGCCTGCATCCCATTATCTTCTGTTAGCTGATAGGTGACTTTTAGGATGAATGTAGCTAATGCATATAACCATTTATGACACTTTGCATTCGCATTATGTGCTGAAGGCCTTTTTTTAAAAAAAGGCCTTTTTCAAAATAGAATTGATTCAATGCTTTCCTATAAGCAGCTGTGTTCTTTGATACGTTTTTGACTTTGTGTGTTGACGCGCGCAGGATAAAACATGTGCACACACACGCGCGTACACAAACACACTGACACACACACAATTTGATAAGTTGGAAAATATTTGACACTCTCCCTCACAGCTGTAAAATTCCTCGAGGTAAATCTCGCAGCTGTTATTTTTTATTATATATGTAAAAATAAAAAAAAAATAAAAAAAACAGAATTAAAACGCGCTCACTTTTTATTTAAGATTGTGACTTTGCTTCGGTGTCTTTTGTCCCTCTGCGCCTGTCTGTTCTCTCTCCGAGGAGCAAAACGCGGATTGTGTTGCAGGTCGAAGCCTCCGTTTTGTCATGGAAATGTTTTTTGTTTACCCCCCTCACATAAATTTAGCACACTTGATTTGTTCCCTTTTGCTCACAATGTCGACAAGATCGCTTGACAGAGCTCGCCCTGGCCATGTGGAAATCAAAAAAGAAAAAAAGAAAAAACAAAAACAAAAAAAGGCTCATTCATCTTTTATTCTGTACTCAGCCTTTTCCGCAATAAAACGATCATTATGGAGCTAAAGTCAGATGTGTAGCGAGGTGAAATGTGGGAGGAATTATAGGAATAACGTGACAACTGTGGGGACACTGTTTTCTTTACATTCTAGTGCAGAAATCTTACTGTATATGCTTTTTTATTGCAGATTTTTTAAATTACTTTTATTGTTTTAAATGTGGAAAAAATAATGTTTTATATATTAAGATACATAAGGATTCAAAATAAGTAATTTCCTAATTTTGTGTAGCTACAACAGCCATCAATTATAAGACGATAATTCACTCTGAAGATCAGAATTTATGTTTTAATTTCTCTTTGCTAAATTACGAAGATGTGTCTCTTTTTGTGTATCTAGCAAATCACTGCTATTATTTATACCTCTCTAGCTTGACCCATGTTGACCAACACACACACACACACACACACACACACACACACACACACACACACACACACACACACACGACTAGTCACACACTCACCCACACACACACACACACACTTTACAGAGCTTCTTTAGAATAGAAAAGCGTGATGTAATCTCTGGGGAGCAGCTCTCTTTGCATGGGGAAATGTTTGGTGTGAGGTGGGAATCACACTCATGACTCTCAGCTCTTTTTTTGTCCCATTTACACTGTGGATTTTTTTATTTATTTATTTGTCATTTCTGGGCAATTCACACTCGAACACAAACATTGTCTCTGCCTCAGTGTTGAGATAACCTTTCCTCAGATTTTGCTCAGAGATACGTAAAAACATCCATCAGGTTGCTCTCCTGTAGGATCGTGGAATGAAAAGAGAACTTCCTTTTCCCCTGCAGCAAAATCTTACACTTGGATGATTTACATAGTATTTCATTTATAAAACAACGATTGACAATTCGTGTAACAGAAGGTGCGTTAAGGGGCAGATCCATCACGGTGGGAAATGAGTGTCGTTTTGAGGGAAATCTGTCCTGGATTCCCTACATGGATAGAGGTATATGTATCGTTTTAGAATAACACATTTACTGTGTTATGTGTAACCTATAGAGTCCATGCTGTTGTGCCTGAGACTGGAAGTGGCCGTGGAATGTTCTCGCCTTATCCTCGGATGGAGCACTTTATACTGGCTTGTTGTTTTCAGGACAGACGTTGCCGTGAAACAATCCCAAGCCTTTTGGCCATGCACAGTGAGCCTACACACACTTAGATAAACCTAATAATACCATGTCTCATCCAAAGCTACCGTAGACACACTCAGCTACAAATGTCATCCTGTTAGTGTATCATTGCAGCAGTGATCAGATTCTTCGCTGGTGCAGCTGGTGACGACACTATTGATCGCTGGCCTTGACATATCGTTGCATATAATGTCAAAGGAATTCAGAAGTTCCAGTCATCGGCTGCTCCTTGGTTCAGACTTAAAATCTATATATGTTGGGGCGAGTGCTGAGGAGAAAGTCAGGCATTCAAGTGAAATTGTGCTCAAGGACACACACTCTGAGTCTGTGGCGCGTTTCACGTAAATAGGCATCAACTAAGAAAATATCCATTAGGTACAAACTTCCCTTTGTGTGTTCAGTTTTTTTTTTTGTTTTTTTTTTTAAATCTTTAATATGATCTGATTTTTTTATACATGACTTTTTTTTTTCTTCCACTGATGTCCACTGCAGCTCTTCACTGTGCTGCATCTCTGAAAAAAAAAAAAAAAATGAAAAAAATGAAAAACTAAAATCAAGTGCCAACAAGCCCTTGTTTGGCAAATCATCTCCCCCTCAGGCCTTCCGGACACTTGCCCCCTGGGGGAATGGGGGGTTGGGTGCGTGTATATGTGTGTCTGTGTGTGTGTGTGTGTGTGTGTGTGCTGGGATGGGGAAAGGAGGAGGGGAAGTGGTGGTGGTGGTGGTGGAGGGGTCTGCTTAGGAGTGCTTTTATAAAGCTTGCTGACTTAACCTCTGTCCAGCCCCGGCAGGCCAGGTCCTGCCGCTAGATGTCAAGCACCTTGTACAGTGGGAACATGTGTGCCGTTGACCTTGGCAGCACAGCAGCTCACTCGTGCCCTCGAAAGTGTGAACAGTGACGAGCTTTTCATCTCGCCACCGCTTCCTCTGCATCCGGTTGTATTTGGAGGTGTGCATGGTGGTGGTGGTGGTGGGGGGGGGGGGGGGGGGGGGGGGGGGGGGGGGGGGGTGTATGGCGGGCCAGTGGCGTACACATTGTACATGAGTACTCCTGTGCATGCTCCTATTTAGGGGATTTTACAAAGGTACATTTTTCCCGCCTGAGATGCACAGGATCAAAATTCAACCAAGAGACGTATACATTTTTGTCAATATTTGCCGCCACAGTAAAAAAAAAAAAAAAAAAATTGAGATGAAACATCTCAGGAGACGTCTCAGGAAAAGATGGTCGTGCTTTCAGAGAGAACAGGTGGAAGACTGCAAATGTGGTTTCAGTTTTCATTTTTTATGCTTTACTCACAGATATAGTCACATTTCCAAACACAGATAAGCAGAACTTGTTTTCCTTTCCCTACAAGATAATGTTTAAGGCAGGAATGTACATAGTTACAGGCTGCAAAAAAAAAAAAGAAGAAGAAAAAGTATTATATAGTGAGCAAATCCCCGCTGACAGTGACGACACGGTTGTTGCCCACTTCCCCTGCAGTGGGGCTTTGTTTGGCTTTTGTTTTAATCCCCTCTCACCATTGGGTGCAGGCCTGTGGACCACCCACATAGCTGTGCCAAAGATGTCTTCAAGGAGACTCTCAAAAATATGACTGTGTCTTAATTACTACTCAGCGCAGAAAAACACACATGAACAAGTAAGATCCTGATGGAGAGGAAGGGCCCAGACAGAGAGAGAGAGGGGTGGGGGGGGGGGGACTATTTAACGTTAGATAGAACAGCAGACTTTGGGGGATTTAGGAGAAAGCTAACAAGCCATCAAGTGAAGAGGTAAATTTAGTCTTCGGTGGATTTTCTAACGATGATTCAGTTTGTGTTTGTTTTGATGATTGTAGCTCTGATTTGTCCAGGCGGCAGCATCATGGAGGAGCAGTTTGACAGCTGAGATCGGTCCATGCGATGATGGTGCTTTGCTGTGCAGGTGTAAAAAGAGAAATCATTTTTTGAATTGGAAAATTGTTAAAAGGAAGTGAAGCAATGATCTTAATGCAAAAAAAAAAAAAAAAAAAAAAAAACAGAATCTCTCTTGGCGTGCTGAGGATGAGTGTCCATTAGATCCTGAAGCCTCCTCCTCTTCTCGAGCCCCCTCTGTGAATCCGGGGGCAGAGAGCCATCTTGACGGGTGACACAGTCATCTGGACAGAGTGCCGTCATTGAATACTGTATTGCAAATGCTTACACAAACAAATCGTTAATGTTTTGGCTGCTCCACATCTGCAGCCAATGACAAAGGCCTCTCTGTTAGTGCAGATATGACTGTACCATTCTGCAGTGGGGCTGACCAGGCCGATGACACACACACGCACACACGCATACCCGCGTTCACACACAAACACACACACACACACGCACACACACAGAGCTGGGGCTGACGACGCTCGAGCCTCTGCAGGTCTGAGGATGCGTTAGATCATTCGAGGAGACGTTTCATGTGTTTATAGCCGCACAGACAGGACTGTCCAGGGACTGTGCAACAGAAGAAGAACAGAAGATATCTTTTTTTGCAGGATGTTTATTTAAATATACATGCAAACAATAAATTACTTTACTTACGTTAGGGGTATTAATGCAGTGTTTGAACTAATAGTTATAGATTCGTTAATTTAAAAAAAAAAGGGGGGGGGCACTGATAAGTCCGCATTGATCATGTGCTGACTGAAAAAATACACAATGAAAAAGCATCACAGGGTTCACAATACATAGATTCAATATTTCTCTATCAAAATCATTTGAAATGAACTTAATAATGAATTAGTTAAATAATTGTTTCTTTTCTGGAGATCAGAAAGGTGGAGGTACGATAAAAAAACAGAATGGAAAAAAGTAATTGGCACAAGAATTCCAACATTGTTGAACACAGCAGGCCTCCTTCTATTTTTTTTTTTTTCTTTTTTGTTGCCCTCCCCTCCCAACTTGGGCTGGACCTACAGTGATGCATCTCTCTTTAAGGGTCCTAAGCTATCCTCAGATGCCTGAGAAGAATGCATTTTAAAGGGGGCAGAAGGTGGGGCTGGGGTTGTAGGAGGGCTGGAAGTGCAGGCGCTCTGTGGAAAGAACGTTATCACAGTTTGACGAAGAAGTATTAAGCTGCAAGTTGTTAATGTAGTTGTTATGTAGGATATAAGACATTCTTTTAAAAAAAAAAAATGAGATAGCAATGACTTTATCCTTAACATAAGGTGAATGTTACCAGTGTCATTGTCTGTGTGTGTGTGTGTGTGTGTGTGTGTGTGTGTGCGTGT
The DNA here is from genome assembly GCF_002260705.1 of Seriola dumerili. Lineage (NCBI taxonomy): Eukaryota > Metazoa > Chordata > Actinopteri > Carangiformes > Carangidae > Seriola > Seriola dumerili. The sequence continues at coordinate 4,676,756 of NW_019174446.1, read as the reverse complement.
GTGCGTGTCTGTGTGCGTGTGTGTGTGTATTCATTAAGTGAATCTGGAAATTGTTAAGAATGGGAGAATTTGTAATTGCCTAATGCTTCGCTCAATGCCCGGCTCTGTGGCTTTCACAGAATCAGTGGAAAGCATGAATACCTCATCTGATATAATATGTCAGATTAGCGGTTTCAGTTAGCATGCCAAAGATTGCTGAGCGAGATAGCGGACACACAGATTCAATGTCTACAATTCCCCTATTGACTGCGTTCAGCTTAATATTTGCATCTGAGTAAATGAAGACTCCTCAAAGAATGAAAAACGGATGGGATGTGTTTTTTCAAACCTTCCTTTCTTATGCTATAGGAAAATCAATACCCCCATCCCCCCCAAACACATGCGCACACACACACATATGCACACACTTGTCTTACAATTCTGATATCATAAGAATAATACTGACTAAAGCAATGTTGAATCCCACGTCTTATTTTGTTAAATCTTTTTTCTTTAATGGCAGTGTCTATATTTTTTTGAATGAGTCTCTATTATCTGTCTATTATAGATGTAGAATTGAATAATCAAGAATTCCAGATTGTATTGTATTTGCAATGAATGCTGAAACAAAACCGAAGATGTCAGAGGGAAAGAACATTTTCAAAACAAAAGCAGGAATTTTTATTTTTAAAAACTTAATTTAAAAACTTGGAAATTGGAATTTTACAAAATCTAAATTAACGCATTTTTTTAAGTCAGAAAAATAAAAAGCACGTGTAGCTCTTCACATGGTAAATTTAACAGGGGTAGGCCTCTGCAAACACACACACATATATATACACACACCTTGCAAGTATCCTCCAGTGACAGGAAGAAGCGTGCATATGTGTGTGTATCTGTCACATTTTTTTTGTAGGTGTTTATCAAGGCACGTCATTTGTGAATTTTCTGTGTCTGTCTACATATGTGTGTGTGAGAGAACGTGCCAGTGTGCGTGCGTTCGTGTGTTTGTGTGTGTGAGGTCAGAGGCATACAAAGGCCCCCACTTGTAATTGTATGAATGAATAAAAGAGATTGACAGTAATACCATTCTAATAACTAATCAGCTCAACACAATGCCTACTCATTTGCGTTGACCTTTCAACCCTCAATTATGGAAATGAGTCCTGCTGTCCGCTGCTGGGCTAAGGAGATTTCTAGCCTGCTGTCACGTGTCACTGATGTTTCCAGTCGCTTTCCCCTTTTCACTTGTCGGTGTTTGTTTTGAATTTGAGCTTTTTAGTGATGATATATAATAGAAATGTTGTTAATGACCAAAAATGTCTTTTTGCTTTGCTGGAATTTTGACACTGAGTTTACAGACTTGTGGCTGGAAAATCAAGGGAGAGGTGACGCTGATATTGTAAAGTAAATAACATGCAGGATTTTGCATTTTATTTTCCTTTAATTACTTAATCAGTTTTCTCTAATTTATCCTGGCAGCATACATGATTGAATAAAATAATATCTTGTTCCGTCAGCCCTGCCCCCGGTGAGGAGGAGAACACGGAGGTTGTCCAAAGCCTTTCTGTTGATAATTAATTAAGTTACAGACACCAGACCCTGATAGCTCCTGCCCCCTTTGGAGGAGTGATGAATTTCTTTACTAATGAGTCATTGTAATTGGCACAAATGCTTCATGTCTGCTTCACCATGGCTCGCTCCGTTGTAACCTTTGAAATGAGCGTAGGCGCTGTATGAATCTCACGATTACTCACTTACAAAGTACAGTGAGGCCTTTAGTGTTGAGGAAACGTGTGGTGGGTAGTGTGCAGGACTTTTTCAGAGGTTATGCTGCTCTCACTTTGTCTTTCTATAGCTTTCATTCAGAGCTCAGGTTGGTCAAGCGTGTTTAGAGGAAGCAAATTTGCATAAACAATTTCATTCATGTGTGTGTGTCTTTTAGTAGCTATGGGCCTCTTTTTAAGAATTACACACTCCTCCAACTATCAACTTAACCTTGTTTTATTGCAGCATTTCTTTTTTTTTTTTTAGAGTGACCATGAAATAAATCACTTTTATTTGCAGTAAATGCCTATGAAAATGTCCCAACATTTTTTATAGTGTTAAGTGTATATAAAATAGTTTAATTTGTGGATAAACAGTTATATTACCAGATATATGCCGGGTCTTTGAGTGTAAACTGAACAGGAGGCTCTGAAATAAAGAATGTGCAGGATGCTGTGGCGGTGATTGAGCACACTTCCTACTCATAATGAACCACACACACACACACACACACACACACACACACACACACACACACACACATATAGAGTATAACTATGGTCAAACACAAAAAATAAACATACAAGGGAGGCCAATTCTACATGGTTTTGATCAGGTGTGAATTAGGTCCATGTTCAGACCTCGCTTCTGCTTGTTTGACTCTTGATGGTTGCATGTGGAAGAGGAAGTGGCTTCCTACAACTGTGATTAAACATGTGTAACTAATCAGAGACTTTGCTGCCATGGCACTAGCATGTAATTTGTTGAGTCTTTTTTTTTTTTTTTTTTCAGAGCGCATGAGAGAGAGGGAGAGAAAGAGAGAGAGAGAGAGTAACACTGTGAATTTCTAAACTGAAAGGGAACGTTTTGTATTTCAAAACATTTCAAATTTTTAATTATAGATATTGTTTGCACACAATTTAAATGGTTCAGTTTATCTCTTCACTCTTATTCACTGTGCATGAAATGTATAGGGGCTAAAGCTTACTTCTGACAACACTTCCCTTTTAACAAAAGAGTATTCCAGTCCCTTGCTTAGATTCAAGGCTAGTATTACCTTTGCAATGCTAAATGAAAAGGCCCAGACATTTGGAATTCAGGTGGAAATGACTGGGCTTGATAGCAGAGGGGAATCCTAATGAGGCCATCAAAGTCCTGATTTGTACCCAACAGATGAGGCAGCTGTGAATTGTATGAAACATTGGAAATCAATAGTTTCTATGGAATTTCATTAAGCGGCAGTATCCACAATTGATAGGCCCTCATAATTTGATGGATTGCACTAAGAAAATTATTAGCTGGCTCTATGGAGAGGGTGCGAATGCACAAACCTGGGTCTTGAGAATTGGTGAACTAGGGCAATTTGTTCAGAGGAAAAAAATAAAAAGAATATTGATTTTGGTTATGTTAAAAGAGAGAAAAAAAAATCAAAGGTTAAATCTTTGCTGCACTGCACTGCAAAATATGTGTGGATTCTTTATTGATTATTTATTCATTAATTCTTTTTTTTTTTTGCCTCCTCCTCCCTCCTTTCCTGTCCTCCCCCCTGAACCCCTCCTCTCCCTGTAGCCCGAGGTGATGTGCTGGATGATGCCGACAGCGGGAACGAGAGCCGCAGCGGCAGTGAGGAGACCCATGTATGTGAGAAGTGTTGCGCTGAGTTCTTCAAGTGGTCAGACTTCTGTGAACATTTAAAGAGCTGCACCAAGAACCCCCTGGTGCTCATAGTGAATGACAATGAGGACACACCTAACCCCTCCCAGGAGTACCCGACAGAGCCCTCCCCTGTACCCAGCTGCCCGAGCGAGCAGGCTGACAGCGAGGACCCCAGGGAGGGCAACCACAGTCCTGCTGGTGAGGGGGATGACGTCCCAGAGACAGCAACCTTAAATGGGGTCAATGTCCTAGAAAAGGAGGACGAGCAGATGGAGCTGGAGCTGTCTCCTGAAAAAAATATGGATTCTGAAGACAGAGATGTGACATCCCCTGAGCCAGACGGCTCCCTACCTCAGCTCAATGATGTCGTCCCCTCCGCTGTTACAAGCTATGCCATGCCAAGCACCAATGTTACCCTGGAGACTCTGCATGGCACCCGGGTTGCAGTTGCCCAATTTTCACAGAGTGTGAGGGCAGCAGCAGGCAGTGGGGTCTCCACCATGGCTATTCCCATGATCCTGGACCAGCTGATGGCCCTCCAGCAGCAGCAGATACACCAGCTGCAGCTGATAGAACAAATACGCAGTCAGGTGGCTCTGATGAATAGACAGTCTGCCTCACAGCCTGCTCTCAATCACCATCACAGCAATGCTGCTGGAAACCAGGGGCCTGTTTCCTCCTGTGTCCCCCCTGTCGCTAGTCAGCTTCAGCTACACAACTTCATCACCCCTCCTGTCCATCAGCTGCCTGTTAGGTTGCCGGCCACTCTCAACGGTCAAGGCTCTTCACCCCTGACCTCAGCAATAGAAGGGCCTCTGTCTCAAGCACCACAAAGTGGCAGTCAGCAGCCTAACGCTTCAGTCCCGAACACATCCTCAAATAATTCGGTGTTTCCACAGCCCAGTGGTACGGGATTGTCATCTCTAATTCCCTCCTGCTCATCCTCAGTCATGAACAACAACATTAGCACCAGTAGTAGTGTAACAGGAGGTGGTGGCATTAGCAGCAGCTCAGCTCTTCCCAGGAACTCCACCACCCCTCCCTCACTCAGCCACAGTAGCCTCCTGAGCTCTGCCTCCAGTCTACCGCTGATACCTCACAGCTCGTCCAGCAGCGTTATCTTCCCCAACCCTCTGGCCAGCATAGCAGCCACAGCCAACGCACTCGACCCCCTCTCTGCTCTGATGAAGCACCGCAAGGGGAAGCCCCCGAATGTGTCTGTGTTTGACACTAAGCCCAGCTCGGAGGACCCATTCTTCAAGCATAAGTGTCGGTTCTGCGCCAAGGTGTTTGGCAGTGACAGCGCTTTACAGATCCACCTGCGTTCCCACACTGGAGAGAGGCCGTACAAATGCAACATATGTGGCAACCGTTTCTCCACCAAAGGGAATCTGAAAGTTCACTTCCAGAGGCACAAAGAGAAATACCCACACATTCAGATGAACCCCTACCCTGTGCCAGAGTACCTGGACAATGTGCCCACAAGCTCAGGCATCCCATATGGCATGTCTTTGCCCCCTGAAAAACCGGTAACCACATGGCTAGACAGCAAACCTGTCCTCCCCACTGTTCCCACCTCAGTCGGGCTCCAGCTGCCTCCCACGCTGCCGAGTATGATGGGAGGTTTTGGCGATTCTCCAAGCCTCACTCCGCTCAACAGGTCCCCTCAGAGGCCATCTCCACCCTCAAGCGAGTGTGCATCTTTGTCCCCTAATATCGTCACTGACTCTGGCATGACCACTACTTCACCCTCCCCAAAGCCTAGCCTAGGGAGTGAAGCACCTCCTCTCTTGAAACCTGAAGGTGTTCTCCTGCCCCCAAGCTGCTCTTCCAGGCCGGGAGAGAACACCACCACCACAACTACAGTAACTCAAGTGGTCCTTTCCACTACTGTCACTTCCACCACATCGCCCAGCAGTGGCCAGGTCACTGAACCAATCATGAGCCCCAACTCTGTCTCCAACCCCATCTCCCATCCGGTCCTTCCCATGCTCTCTGACCAGTTTAAGGCCAAGTTTCCATTTGGCGGCCTCCTAGACTCTATGCAAACCTCAGAGACATCAAAGTTGCAGCAGCTTGTTGAAAATATTGACAAGAAGATGACCGACCCAAACCAGTGCGTCATCTGTCATCGCGTTCTCAGCTGCCAGAGTGCTCTCAAGATGCACTACCGTATCCACACTGGTGAGAGGCCTTTCAAGTGCAAGATATGTGGGCGGGCATTCACCACCAAGGGAAACCTGAAAACACACTTTGGTGTCCACAGATCCAAACCCCCGCTTCGGGTCCAGCACTCCTGCCCTATATGTCAGAAAAAGTTCACCAATGCAGTCGTGCTGCAGCAGCACATCCGTATGCACATGGGAGGGCAGATCCCCAACACCCCGGTCCCTGAAAGCCTGCAGGAGATGGACACTGACCTGTCCTTTGACGAGAAGAGCTTAGATGCGATGAGTAATTACGATGATGACCTTCTGGACGAAATGGAGCAGGCTATGGATGACGAAGTTGACTTAAAAGAGGGGGAAGTGGACCCATCTAAACCTTATTCGCCAGGGTGCTCCCCGCCAACTTCCATCATCTCCAGCATTGCTGCAATGGAGAACCAAATGAAGATGATCGACTCCACTGCCAACATGACCCGTTCGTTCGGTCAAAAGCCCATGCTGAACGGCAGCAGCTTTGGAGGAGAGACTGACTGCTTAACCACAGATTCCCTGTCAGTGGTGGGGGATGCTGAAGGTCAAAGCTTGGGGAGCCCTGCTTTGTCTGAGTCCTCTGGCTCTATGCAGCATTTGTCCCCAGCTCACAGCCACTCTGAGAGCCAGCGATCCAAGTCCCCAGCTACACTCAACAATAATAACAACAGCAGTGCCATGACAGCAGAGGAGGGCCAGGAGAACAATACAGCGGGCTTGGCAACGGTGAAGTCGGAAAAATCAGAGACTCCATCTCCACTTTCTGCTACTGAAGGCACCGGGGCCCTTGACCTGACTGCCACTCAACATGGCAGGCACTTTATCAAGGAGGAGAGCCACTTCAGCATGCTGTTTCTAAATAGGGATCGAGGTGTGTGTGCAAAATCGACTAAAACTTAATGCATCATGAAGAGTGAATTACATTTCTATACAGATTTAATGTGGTAGTTATTAGTAAAAATAATGTACGCAGCATGAAAATATCTACTCAATATAGTGTTATACATTGATACACATGAGTGAAAAATATGATATGATAAAATATGATATATTGATAGCCAGAAAAGGGGTAAATATTGATGAAAATGTACAAACATATACACACAGGCTAATTCAAGCAGCTACCTTGCAGCCATATGGGTCTCCCTGTTTGCAAAATCACCCTGTGTATTGTAATATTTATTTCACCTCTCCTTGTTTTCAGGGCTGAGCACCCCTAATTTGGCCAGCACTGCATCGAACATGATCAAAATGGAGATGAATGGACACGGCAAGTCAGTGTCTCTGAGCGACAACTCTCACCTGCCCGTGGGCATCCAGGTTCCCGCCGCAACACCCCAGACCACCATGAGCCCCAGCATCAACCCCATGTTGGCTCCCCCGCCTCCACGCCGCACTCCTAAGCAGCACAACTGCCACTCGTGTGGGAAGAATTTCTCTTCCGCCAGTGCTCTGCAGATCCACGAGCGCACACACACCGGGGAGAAACCGTTCGCCTGCTCCATTTGTGGAAGGGCTTTCACCACAAAGGGCAATCTGAAGGTACTAGAGAGTTTAATATAGCATCAGTGTGAATTTTGCATGGATGGTGTGTAAAACTCTGGTACAAGACCTTTGGATTTCTGTATGCCCCCTTGCCACCACTTTGCTAAATGAAGCAGAGATTTTAGATTTACGCCAGCAGCATAAGTTTAAAATCAGTAAATCTCAGATGATCACTATCGGGTACGATCTGATAAAAAATAAATCACATTTAGTCACAACTAAAGGGCCTGAAAAAAATGTTTTCATAGAATTCCCGTAAAGTTCCTTTACATGATTTAAATGCATCATGATTGAAATGTAGCAGCAAAATCTTAATGGTCTTGTGTTATCTGTACATTTTAAGTCAATTTCCAACTATTTCCAAAGAGGTTCTCAGATAAAAAATTTTAATGAACCGCAAAATCATTCCAAAAATGTTTTTCTGTTTGTTTTTACATTCATACATTTTTGGCCTTTTCCCCTCCACTCCCATCCGTACAGTGTTTGTTTGGATGTAGTATTTGTGTCTTACCATGGCACTTTCATGATATTTCTTTTTCTCTTCTGGCTAATTTTAGGTTCACATGGGAACACACATGTGGAACAACGCTCCAGCCCGAAGGGGTCGGCGACTGTCCGTAGAGAATCCCATGGCCCTGCTAGGCGGGGATGCCATGAAGTTCAGCGAGATGTTCCAGAAGGATCTGGCGGCTCGGGCCATGAACGTCGACCCGGGCTTTTGGAACCAGTACGCGGCCGCCATCACCAATGGGCTGGCCATGAAAAACAATGAGATCTCTGTGATCCAGAACGGAGGCATCACCCAGCTGCCCGTCAGCCTCGGCGGTGCAGGAATCACTTCACTGGGAGCCATGCCTGGAGGAATGGACCGCGTTCACACAGGCAGCAGCCCTCCCATGACGGGTATGGAGAAGGCTGGTCTGGAGGTCGGGGCCAGCCGTCCCTTCTCCAGATTTATGGAGGAGAACAAAGAGATTGGGATCAATTAAAAAGACTTTTCTGTATTATTCCAAGGTAGGCATTTGGCAAAGACTAAGAGTCTGACAGCAAGGACAGAAACTGCTGATCCAGTCTGAACTCATACGTATTATATAATGTACAGATTAAATATTTTTTGTTTGGTTTTGGAAATATAGTATTTAGTATTGATTAGAGGTCTTTGCCTTTCACTCATTGCGTCCTCACTTGATATTTCACCTATACGAAGAATACTTTGTCTCTTGTTTGAGAATATGTCGTCTTGCAAGATTTGCATGGTACTTATTGGTTTTTCTCAGTATGTTTGACTGCTTTTATGAATTTCTTTGAAAACCAGGATCCTGCCTCATTTATGATGGGCAAGCATCTTATCTGGACAGGACTAAAACAGAAAAGAACATGGGTTTGTTTAAAGACAGTCTTGCCTTTGCCTGGGAACCTTGTTTATGATTGCCCATGGATAGACTGAAGAAAAGACTGAAGTATAGTGTTTCTGTGCTCGCCTGATATTTTTTTCTCATGAACTAGAAAACTTGAAAAAAATAATGTTTGAACTATTTTAATCTTTACATTTAGTCTCCCAGCATTGTCTTATAATATTGTCCTGTGTCTTTAGTATTTATGATATTGACAAAAAAGCGGGTATACAAAAATATATTTAATGGCCCAAGCATTTTATTGATCCATTTTTTTTCTAAACTGCAGGCTTCACTGATGAATATCTCTTTCAATAAAGACAATATGTCATTTGAGTTGAACAACAGAGAAAAATGGTAGGTTTTATTTGGATATCTGTTGAGACTATGTGTATCTCATTACATGGTAAAGAGGCTAGAGATATCCGAAGCTGCTATGAACACAACCCTGCTTTTAACCTTTGTAAAAAGAAAAAAGAAGTGATCCTTTTGAAGAAATATCTATGTATAGAAATACAGACAAATCTAAAACAGGTATGCATATTTTGTATCACATAAAAATAGACATCATGAGTTGAGAGTATTTGTCATGTTTGTGAATGCACTTTTTAAAAACAAGACGTTTTGTCTGTGAGTTACCGTTAACCTTTTGACTGAGCTATCTATCACGTGCTGTTTTCATTGTTGTCAGCGTACCACTCCTACAATTTGCAGAGTCGGTTCTCTGTTATTGCATCTGTGCAACTCGTCAGAGTGCAAACTCATCACTCAATCAAAACCTTCTTAAATAAAAAAAAAGAGAACAGGTGTGTGTTTTAATGGTTTCCTTATCTGCATCACATTCCCCTTTCTTTGTCACCCTTTTATTTCCATAAATTAAAATTTGAAATACCAGATACATATGATCAAATAAATGAGAAAGACTGTTTAATATCATTACTATTGTTATTTACAATTTCGTAATTCCTTTTCTAAATTCATTCATGATAATATTTCATTTTCATTTCATTTTTTCAGTTTTGTTTCATCCACATTTATTGCCCATTTATTTTCAGAAAAGACATAATGCTTCATTTCTGGGAAACATTGCTATTTTAAACACAGTTTCCAGATATTTTATAGTTTATAGTCCCCTCAAAATTTGTTTCATTTTCTTCATTTTTTTCTTTTTTTTTAAATGTTGTTGCTTTGCATTGAGTATTATTTAAATTTGTGAAAAACAAAGATGTTAAATAACTCATATAACTTTGAGTTTTTTAAGTTCAGTGTGTGTGTGTGTGTGTGTGTGTCGATCACTTAAAAAAAAGAAAAAGAAATAACCATCTCACAATTACAGCTGATGGCTTGTTGGCCTTCTCTTACAGCATGGCAAACCACTGATCTGTACATGTAACTGAAAATACCAGAATATAAACAATACTTATATTAGTCTGACACCAAAAAATTATTGCAATATTGATTAATAACAATATGTATGAATAAATGATATCTTAAATTATGAATGAAATTTGTCTCCCTGACATACACAGATGAGGTTATTCCAGGTTAAAGCTGTTATCCCTATTGGGGTTTTCTTTATTAAATATTATGTTTTGTATATTTGACAATCATTTTCATTTCATAATATTATCAATAATTAACAGTTAAACTGGCTACGTGGCAACTCATGTAACATTAATGATGAAATAGGACATAATCCTAATAATATTACGCTTGCCATGAGTGCTGTATAAAATAGTAGATCTAAAGAATTCCTATTTTAATGTGTAAAACATTTCACTTCAAACCTAAGACGACTTCCTGTGCTGCTGTGGCAGAGTAATGAGAATGTGCTGTGTCCGGGTAGTGCCGTATGCTGTGTGGGATGACACAAGTCATTCTGTGTGTGTGTGTGTGTCTGTGTGTGTGTGTGTAAACCAATGGTGGCATCCTCTCAGCATTCAGCCTTCCTGGTGCAGTACACTTGACTCATGCTTCACATGTGTGCAAACACACACAATCACACACCCCCACAGAAATTCCCATGTTCTGACTGTCTCCAATATAAAAAAAAAAAGGCAAAACAGATATTCTTAGACATCATAGGAAAAAAAAAAATCCCGGCTGTGAACGGCGTGCATCAGGTGCAAGATGAAAGTTAATGCTAACTTTAATCACTGAGAACAAAAGAGTTTTTTTTGGTGCTTATCTGACTGGCAGATGTGACTATAGCCTTGATCCCGAATTCCTCACCATATAGAGTCAAAGATTATCACAGCTTTAAACTCACTCATGTCAGTCTGTAGAACATGGCAATAAATCATTCTTAGAAGCAAAAATAAAGTAAAATAAGAATAGTTGAAACTGGTCCAAAATCAACAAATCTCATTATCTGATTTTAAAATGTCGTCACCCATCCTGTCAATTTAAACAAATGTGTTTCTGACTTACTTGGGCAACTCTGGAGCAGCAAAACTTTAGTAATACATATTGACAGAAAGATGCACTTGCAGTGCATTAATGTACTACTGTAAATCCAGTAAGCCAACCAGCACAATATCCTCTGCAGCTGCAGTGATGATTGGTCTGTCAAAGTCCAGCTTACATCAGCTTTCATTAACAAGCCATAAGTGTTTATTTTTCTGTTATTTTCCCCTTGACTTTCACACACATATTACTTTTCATGGTGATGAATCGGAGTTAAGTCTTCCCCCGGGAGCTCTTCAGGCTGATTCGGTAATGCTCCCTGCCGTTCGAAAGCCCATTGTTTGACATTGCACTGTCAGCTGATCGTGCGGGCTTAGTCAGTGGAATTGTCAAGTAATGAAAAAATTTCATACTGACTGTTTTTCTCTATGAAGGCGCTTATTTTGCTCATATCTGAATGGAAACGAAGTACATTCCTCTCATTCTTGGACTCATGCGCTCACATTTAGCAAACGATTTTGCAGACAGCCAGTATACATGCATGCAAAGACTGTTGTTTGAGACTCCTAAGTGGCGATCCTTGCCAGATTTCTAATGTAATTCAATAGGTTGTCGCTGCAGCTTCATAGAAATACTCTGTGGAAGAAGGGCTGTTTCACCTCAAGTGATTTCAATTATGATGCCTTTCCAGCTCACCATGGGGTTAAATGAGGTTATAAACTATGACACTGTAGGATTGTTATGTCCATAACAAAACTTCACCCTGTTACACAGATTTTTTTTGTTTGTTATTTTTTCCATTAAGCAATACAACACAATGGAATGTCCAACATGTGAAGTGCAATTTCATTTTACTGTTAAAAACAAAACATTTATGAGCAACCGGGGGAATGCAGACAAGGAATTATTTGAGGTGTGTCCATTTAAGAGGATTTTAACAAGTATAATTTTAGAGTGGGTTACAAGGCTAATTATCTAAAAGTAAACATAACATGCCTTTCCATTTCTCCTGGATATTTTTTTTTCTCTTTTCTTGAAATGTGGCAGCTTTCCTTTGTTCAGCACACGGAGCAAATTGCTTGGCCTTTTTTTTTTTTTTTTTTTTTTTTTTTTTTTGTTGTTGTTGTTGTTTTATCTGCACTTCACTTGTATTTGTGCGCTACCTGTTTGAAGTGAATATGTGTGACATTTGGGCATGGCACAGTGTGAACAGACAGGCCATCATTGGGACGGGGCTGTCGGCTGTTTGTTTAATGCCCTGCCTACTGTGAAAGGCTCCCTGAAACAGGCGCAGTAAATATCCCCATTGATCCAGAGGCAGGGGGCCCTATGATGATGTAGTGGCGAAGAGCCACAGGAGTAAATCTAACCGACAGTAATCCAATCCCATTCTCAAGGCTCTGGGATCTGAGATAGGTGCTTTAAATCCAAAAGTGTGCCTTTTTGCACAATTTCTCTGCCTTTGTTTGTGCTGCGTCTCTTGTTTTTTTACTTCCACGTCTCCGCTCCAGAGGCGATTCATAGCTTTGTTGAGGCGCGGCTATCCTTTATATTTGTGTAAATTCAGGTCCCATAATGATGTTGCAAATTCAGCATCATGCTCATTCCACTGTCAAATACACTCCCACACTCACCTTTGCCTGTCTGAAGCATGTGCATCCACGCTACCTTAACTCCGAAGTTAAGAGAGTGTGAAAGGTGAGTGCACTTGTGTGTGTGAGGTAGCACTCCTCAGGTAATCGGTGTTCTCTGTGGATGGTAGAGGGATACATTGGAAACTCTGAAACCCCATTAGGCTGGAATTTCCCTTTGATGGCCAAACGCTACCTACCTAGCGCTTGACTGGTTTGCTTGGCTGCTCCGGCAAGTGTTAGTTTTCATGCAGGCTCTCAAGATGACAAAGTTACGCACTCCAGATCCCCTGGAATAGGATTGTGTGGTTTACAAATTCAAATTCTTTCCTGTATGGATTGTTGAGTGTTGCTGAAGCGTGGTGCACTTTAGCCTGGTGAGCATTTTGAAACATTAACAGTTCGGTACCTAGCGAGGGATCGGCAGCATTGCTCACAAAAAGGAGATGCCTGTGGTTACCGGCTCACATCAAACTTATTTTTAATGGACTTCACTGCATGTAACCAACAGCAGTCAGTGGTTATCAAAACCTACATTACCACAGGGTTTCAGAAGGTTAGGAGCACCTGAATTGTAATGAGAATTATTGCAGTAAAAGTTGATTCATGTGCATCTGGGATGGAAATAGAACTGTTTTGTGCACCTTTGTGTGTGTATTTTCATCCAACTTTCAACTAACGGCTTGACCTCTTCTTTGAGGAATGTGAGCGGAGAAAACTTCTGCTCACTCCTCATAATACTTTTAATTTGATACACCTCGTAGGCCTCTCTATACTAACAAAGAGGGACTGTATGTAAGTCTCTGAAAGTCTACATCAGAAGCAGGTTGAAGGACACTCCACCTCATGTGGTCGAGGTCTTGTCAAAGTGGGGGTAGGTTTATCTTGTGTAGTTTGGTGCTTAGAGTAAGCGGGAAAAAGAAGTTTGTGGGGGGGGGGTGTTAGGAAAATCAATGAATGCATGGAACGTAGTGGTGGTCCACCTGAAAGAGAACACGTCATCAATTAAACAAACTTGGCGAATAGGGCCAATTCATCAGAGTGTGGCGTGGATCAGCTATTGGGTTCAGCTTCGACGTGACAAATGCCGGACCTCCTCTGTGTGCCCAAGGTTGCCGATCGATAGAGATCATCATTGTGATGTGGCCTTTTATCTCACAACCCGCTCCCTCAAGCCTTATATTATTCCCAACACAGAGATCTCAAAGGAGGAGGAGGGGTGAGAAGGGCATGAGCCTGATTGTATCTTCTATTCTCAGAACGTATGGGCATTATTTGTTTCCACCGCTTTTGATGACCAGCCTTGTCGTGAAGCGGGGAAAGTTTTGAGGGTTATTTTCGGATTTGGTAGCCGCTGTTGCAGTTTGTTTCATCTTGGGATTATTCCTCGGCAGATGAATATCACTGTGGTTAACATGTTGTAGCACACTGACGGACTGAATCCTCTCAACACAAGCCTGCTCCCCCTCAGCGGCACTTATTCAAATGTGTCAAATCCGGCTGAGAGGAAAGCCTCCTGGGTTGCTATTGATCTGTGCCATTATGGAATTCCATGCCAATAAACTGTCATGACTTACTGCAACAGTCCAATGATTAGGCTCTACTTCAGTCACGTGGCCACGGAGAACTTCCTCATTATCAGAGGCCATTATGAGAAAATGGAGTTTTGCAATTGAGTTATGCAATGATAAACATTGACTTATTTCAGCTTTAATCGGCCGGTTTAACTGTGTTATTGGTGTCTGGGCCTATAGAGTTGCCAGTAATTGCAGTGTTGTTATCTGCATCATGATCCACTCTTTTGACTTTTTTTCAACCCTCCCTCTTATGTAAAGCCATATCAGATGCACACTTTTAACTTTGATCTAAAAAGACAATGTGTCATGAGCAGATCTGATTAAGGCTCGGCTCATATATACATGTAGTGGTTTGTTCAATATTTCCAGTAACTTTTTCCATGTGGAAAGTGATTGAAAGGTGCACAGCTGACAGCCCCTCTTGCAAAAAAAAGAGTGATGTTTTTTGGCCGAGTTGATCACTTTCAAGAGTTCAGAGAGGTTCAACATTTTACAAAAGTACCAATGAACATAAACTGTTTTTTTATGGAAACTTGCTCAGTCCAACTGATGACACTGAACATTTAGAAATAACAAACATAAATAAAGAACACATTCTCGACTGCAAAGGATAGGAGGTTAGCGGTGGGTTTGAATAGCAGCAGATGGTTCACAACTAGAAGAACTGGTAAATAAGCTAACTGCTCCATATGATTATGAGACGGGCTTTGGCTGGTTGCAGTTTGAGTCAATAGGCTCATTCCATACAGTTCACAGTCTTTGTCAAATCTGTTCAGTTCCTTGCAGGTGCTGAAACTGTACACCTGGGCTGTAGTGTAAAATATGCATGCGGACACTATCAGTTACATGCTTCTGGCCTGCTCCAGCTGGGAGAAATTGAGGATATTACAACTCACTCTGTGTTTCACCAGCCAGCCCCAGTTTCCCAACACTGATTTGAACCAGTCTCTGCTATCTGCTGCTCATTAGATGAGATTTCAGCCCTGCTAGTAGCTGCAGGAATGAATAAAGGCAAGGCTTGCAAAACTACTCCAGCAGTAGCTCTTGACAATTATGGCAGAATGGGCTCTTGTTCTGTCCCTACTGAAATTAAATATGAACATTTGCAGCTTAACATACAGCTGTTATTATTTTAACAACTCAATTTAATGCTAATCTGAGATTTCAAATCTTTAAAGAGCCCGTAACCACAGGCTGATTTTAACATTTTTTCCACTGTTTCGATACGGATCACTGTATGATTGAGCATTTTCTGATGTAGTGGAGAGGTAAACCAAAGAAACACCTGCTATTTTTTAATGTAGACTAATACTGTTAAGCAGGTAAATAATATTTCGTTATATGCACACACACAGTACACAAATACAAAAACATTTGTATTGGCCCTTGTTTTGGCTTTTTAAAATAATAAAGAGTAATGAGTGGCGCAGAGCACTGAGGCACTGGGCCTTGATGTACATTACAATGTACATTAAAATATAAGAAGCCCGGCCTCAGCAGATCCTGCTACACCCTCTTGACTGTTTTTGATGCAGCCAGATTGTGAACAGTACTTGCTGATGTATGGAATTTGAAGAGTTCAGAGTTGTCACTGTCAGTGATTGACATGATGAGAGGATCAATGTAAAAGCCTTCCTGCCAAGCAATAATCCATCCAAACTGATCACGCTTAAAATTGCCTGGGGGTATTGATTACATGTGCAGGTCCAGAAAACACCGTAAGCACTGTGCAATAACAATCAAGTTGGCTAAGGAGGCTGATGTTTTTTTTTTCTCGTTTCCTCTTTGGCAGTGCTCATTCTCTTCATTTCATATACGCTGCACATTTAGAGCTTCTAATCTTAACAACTGGGCTTAGTTGGTGTAAGTGCAACTGATTTAGTCACTTTTTCATTGATTAAAAAATAAAAGGAACAAAGAAGAAAAAGAAAAGAAATTTTATTTAAGATTTAAGATACTAAATGTAAGAATGTGAAGAAATTTACATGTTCTAAATAGGCTATTTGTAAGTTTTTTCTGCTGAAGAATGTGGTTTCTTGCCAGGAGGTGGTGGTGATTGTCGCTAGAAAAGAACTTCAGCCATTGTTGTCTTTATAATACAATTGGTTATAATATGCCCTCTGAATCTTCAGGGCAGATTGGAGGCTACAGTGAATCACTGTCGGAAAGTGAAGAGACGGGCTGGAAAGGGCCAGGGCTAACTGGTTAGCATGCTAAGTTTAGTAAATGAAAAGAAGGTATAGAAACAGGAGTTAACATTGGTGCCGCTTTCAACCACTGGAGACAGCTCATGGCGAGAAAAATGTTTTATCTAGTGAAACCCACCTGGCCAAACAGGAATGGGACTAACATTGGGGGAAAACTTGGGTCAACATAGCTGATAACAATATTACGCTTTATAAATCTTATTATTTTTTAAAAACATAACATCAGTAAAACCATAGTCTCACATAGAAAGACCTACCTCCTTATTGTTTGGGCTGTGCTGGTGAGACAAATATAGTTTAAAATATAGTTTTTGGTCAAAATATAAAAACAGTGTAATTTCAGTTACCTCATCTCTCAACATGATGCCGGTCAATCACGTTCAGTCTCATGTAGTCGGACTGGCCATCAAGGCTACCAAGATGAATCCTTGTGGGCTTCCACAACAGTGGGCTGGTTGAAAACATTAAGTTTTTACCATATATCAGGCTCACACACTTTGTAAAAGTTCCACATGGCCAACATGTTGTTTTGTTTTGGTGGCCTGTTGCCTGCTGGTGCATTGAACAATTTGGGAGGCGGGACCACTACACAGTACACAGTGCTTCTCTTAGCTGCAGACACCGGAGTATTAACCACAGGTGATTGGTTTTAAGGTGATTGGTGTCTAGAAGCATTAATGCCAATCTACCGATCATTTATTTTTAATGAAAATCAGCGGATAATGATTGGCGGCTGATCAATCGGGGCATCCCTAGTTATGATGTCCATATTTTTTTCATTTGATGTATATGAGATATTAAAAAATATATTAGTGAAGTAGATATAAATAATACATGTCAATATATGTCATTTAAAAATTATGTTAAAATATGCCACAAGTTCTTCTTTGTATAAATGCTCCACATACTGAATATTAAAGAGTTAGCATGCACATGGAAAGAGCTGTCTACCAAAGATGCTGAAAAGATTTTAGCATCAGTGCTCTAACTAGATACTGGACGAGCATCAGTGGGCCACAAGTTAAGCAGTTAATATAATCCTCCAAAATGTATTTTCATACATTCCAGTTAAGTCAATTAAGGCTACTGGGGAATAATTATCTCCTCCCTCTTCTTTATGAAACTACATGTGACAGTGAGGACATGAAAGTAGCTATTAAACTATATAATCAGCTATGTGATGATCATTCTAACCAAATACATACATACATAAACATAGTTAGGTGTGTCAGCAGGTTGCCACCTTGCAGCCTGCAGTACAGTATGTAGGACAAAGCTGTCCATGTTCACAGTGGACCATTGCATTACACCTTATCATTTCCTCTGGAGCTGAAACTCAAACTGAGACTCATCAATAATGCACCTATGATCTCCCATTCAGAAGATCTCAATGGCAGATCAAGCTACTGTAGTATCTCCTCTCCTCTCTCCACCTCCACTTCTTCCACATACTTTCTTTAGGCCGGCATCCATACATGTAAATTCACTTTACTGACCACAATCTCCACACTAATGACTCGGAATGTCTTGGACCCTCATTTGGGAGTTCCGTTTTCCTCATAGATTTTGCCATTAGTCCAGTGTCTAATATTCATTCTGCCTTTTTTATTAAAACCCACACAAATGGATGTCTCCATAATGAGCTTTCTCTGTTTCTGTTGTCTCTGGACAAAATTATATTCCTGACTATATTGGGTGAGAGATGCTCCTCTATTCAGCTCTCTTACTCTCTAACTGAATTATTAAATACACAGAATCTGGTTAAGCAGTGTACATTTTCCTAAAGGTCAGAAAGTTCATTAACTATGGACTGCCATTGATTGCATCCTTGTGTATTTCTCAGCTTGGTGTAGGTTTTCAACCCTGGTTATTGAGTACATATACAACTGCGGCAACAAGACTTCCATTATAAATGTGGGTACAATGTACTTGAATTACACTTTTTATTATTTAAACCATGTTTTATCACTTCACAAAAGAATTGAGAAATAGTTCAAAAGGTTTGCCTCCCCCCTCCCCGAGTCAACTGGAGCCAGGTTCGCTGGCTGAATAACCTTTCAGTGTTAAGGCCACATGCTTTTTTTTTCCCCCTAGCTGTATCTTTAAACAGGAAAATCCATAATGACTATGACAGCCGCAGTATCTGTTTCACAACAGTCCGCTCATGTCAATCAGCATGATGCCGATAAAGATCTGTATTTTGATTGAATGTGTGCAAAACTACTCATACTTTACATAAGCGACTTTGATGTCAACCCATTTGAAATCATATCAGATGTTGCACGACGAAAGAACACCCCAATCAACAGAGATGATTTCATAAAGAGGGCTCTTGGGTTTCAGCGTCATAAATAACTCATGGTAATCCCATATTTCTCTGACTTTTCTCATTTTAGCTCGGGATGGAAAGAGGGCAGTTGTGACAAACATTGTTAGCGCGGCTGCCAAGCCGTTCTGACCTGGCTTTATGTGTCTTGGCTGCTCTGGTTTCTCTGCGCACAGACCTATGAGGTGATGTCCCAAGTTATCCATATCCTTACCTTTTTTAACCCATTACATACTTGGCATATAGAAAAAAAAAAGCTTTAGCTTTAATGATTTGAAATACAATCATGAGAATGTGCTTTGCCTTTTGAAGCATGTGAGGTAACGCTGACAGTTTATCCAGAAGGGAAAGCATGAATTTAGTATAATCTCCTTGCTCTTTCATGCTGTAGGTAATGTTGCTGTTTTTGGCTGCCTATTTTACAATGATAATAATGATAATAATGTGTGAGGGCGTGTGCTTTGTGAGTGTACATGTGCTGCTCTGTAAGGATTTTTGAAATGGCTTGATTCATAAGTCATGGGTACCCCTGCTGAGACCTCTTCCTACACGTGCAATTTTCCAAAGCCAGCCACTCGCCAAGCAATAATTATGCTGAAGTTTTCAATTACACTCCTTCCATTTCATTAACAAAAAATGTTTGGCTATTGTATAATTAGATATATGAGCTTACCACCTACATTTAACATAGCCACTACACAGCAGCTTGATGGAAAACAGAAAAGGATTTTAGCATGTGTGCATTTACGGTGGTTTAGTAGACTACTATAAAGTAAAATCAGCTAGACGTTATGCAGCAGGCTTCCCCCTCCTTTTTTCCATCATTTGCTAAGGTCCTCTAATCTACAAGACGTATACAGACCTATAATTGAGTATCATGAGATGTTTGATGAAGTATGGGAGGTTCTGTTAACATGCGAAGTACACATGTACACTTGCTACGTATAATCAGTTGCTGATGCCCATAAATTTATACGTTACAAGATCAGACATCTGAACCATGTGTGTAAGTGAGAGATTATTAATTACCTTAGCCACTGGCATTAAATTAAACCTTAATCTTATATCATCCTAACTAAGTAGTCTCTTTCCATTAAACAAGTTCATGAAGTGTTTTATACTCGGAAACTTAAACTCTGTCTCCCCCTC
Organism: Seriola dumerili; assembly: GCF_002260705.1. Lineage (NCBI taxonomy): Eukaryota > Metazoa > Chordata > Actinopteri > Carangiformes > Carangidae > Seriola > Seriola dumerili. The sequence continues at coordinate 4,656,921 of NW_019174446.1, read as the reverse complement.
TCTCCCTGCTACAAAGTATGACCCGCTGATGATATTATATAAAAAATTAAACTGTCCATCATCGTGGCTATCTTGCCATCTTAAGTGGCTGTACCCTGTTACCACACAGGCTTGAGTTTCAGGGCAATGCAATCCAATACAAGCCACAGAAACTCTCCTCACTCCTGTCATTTTGTCTGTTCCCTTTCACATCCCTCGCAACAGGTTTCCACTGGAGGCCAAGATTGTTCTCAGTGAAGAGGTATGTGTCGCTGCTCTACCTACATTAGCAGAAAACCACAGAGCTTATTGTGACTGAAAGTAACTTAAATCTTTGACTTGATGTCTGGGGCAGGTATTTTAAAGGCTCACCGGTGTGTAATAGGCAAATCAAATCAAATTGGGGGGTTTCCAAAATTGTATATAACGACAAAGTCATTGTTCACCTTAGATGTGGCTGACCTAGTTGCTCGACAACAGTGTGTCGGTGATGGACAGCGACGCCTCTAGGTGTGTCTGTGATGTCAAAAAGCTGACAGAGACCATCCTGGAGACAAAAAAAGAGGAAAGAAATGGAGGAGGGAAGAGCGATCTGATGACGCAGAGATAAAGTCAGGAGGGGACAGAGTTTTAATGAGGCTGGCCTCTCATTGGAGAGATGGCTAGATGTTCTGTTCAGCAGGGCTGTAAAGTGATCCCAGCCTGATATTCTCCGGCCCTGTGACAGAATTATTAAAAGCTCATCCTCTTAATGCAGCATCCACAGTGTCACCTTTCACAGGTCCTCAGAGACACTTGCCCAATAGGACTGCCTTTTTTCTTTTTTTTTTTTCCACAGGTAAATTGGCATAGAATAGACGAGCACCCAGTCCGCCATTACTGTGTGTGCGAGTGGTGACGGAAAATTGAACCCTCTCACCACAACTTGGAGCATGACTTTCAGCCACACTTAATGCGCTTTTCTATCTGTCAAAGTTAGACGTAAGTATTATGTATATGAGCCCTAATTCCCTGTCATTAGTGATACTAATTGCATTATGGTGGTCATCAGTTGCAAAAATGATCTCAAAGTGGTGTCCATTTTTAAGGCAATTTTGATACTAAATGGATTGTGCCTCTTTGTGCATAGGAGCAAGTCCCCTCAAGCCTGTACTAATTACATCCATAATCAAATGCGTTCTGTGTCTCCTTGTTAATGACATTGATCTTTTGGAATATCCAAGCCTATATTCTGTGAGATTATTGGATAAAGTGCAGGGTGAAGTCTGCGTGACCCCGGGAGGAAGACGTCGTTGCAGACATAAGTGGGTATTAAATGGATATAATTGACAGTGACCCTTCCTGGCACTCTGCGCTGCCGAGGCCTCTGGTCCATGGATCATACAGCAGAGGGGATGAATTAGCATGGGTTAGGAATGGGAAAATTAAAATTAAGAAAAGGGAGACGGGCTGAGGGATGGATCAATGTTGAGCCAGTGGGCTTATCGGCTGATAGGGGCCACAGAAGTAGTGGTCAGTCTGCAATGATAGAGCAAAATCCATCATTTAGAAAGTTCTGCTCTTAATTTCACACCAAACTTTATCAAAAAGCTTCCCTAGACGCTTCTTTCTCTTCATTTATGTTTGCATCACAAACCACATGTGCATCCTGGGTGGGCATCGACTATGTTTGCTTATTGATCATTCAAAGGTCACGACCTTTTACCTCTAATCCATTGTGATGATGTAGGCAGATGATTTGCAGTGAGAGGAATCCAGCCTCGCAACATACAATCTGAACGTTCCACTTCACAATATAAAGGCTAATCGAGTCTTGTACTGTGTTTGTAAATGCATCTAATTGTAGAGGCGAGTATTTCAATTTGTATGACACACTGACGTCTCTTTGCGAGTCTGCCTGGCAGTCGCTCCACCCTTGCACAGGTGGGTCCCATTGTGGTGTGTGTGTGTGTGTATGTGTGCTGTTTGGTTTTCTGCTGTACTGTTGGCATGATGAGGGTAATTGGAGTGTTGGTCTGGTGAATCAGTGCCAGCCAGTGGGCAGATTGCATATGATGATCATGTTCTGACCAGATGGCTAGCTGGCACAAGGGGATTGGATTGGCGGGGTGTGTGTATATGTATATTTGTTCGTGCGTGTGTGTGTGTGTGTGTGTGTGTGTGTGTGTGTGTGTTTGGGGGAGGTTAAGTGTCTAGGAATAGCAGTTTATTGCGACTGCTCATTTGGACATGTTGGGTATGTTGAAACTCTTACACATATAAACTCAGAGACAATGGGCCTCATGCAAGAACAACACACTGGTTGTTAAGTGACACAAACATGTGACTTAAAAGACTTTCTCACATTTATGAGTTTTCCCTGGCTCTAAAAGGTGTGGTTTCTCCACAGGAGGAAAAATACCTATTTGAGGTGAAAATTACAATGCCTTAATCTGAATGAATTTGGGGTTTAAATATGATACGAAATCAACAAAAACAAGCATAAAAGTCTTAAATAAACTTAATGCAATTATTTTATGCAATTTTAAAATGATATCAACTCATTTAATTCTTTTTTTAATTTAATTCACCATTTCTGTCACCATGGCGTGCTAATTTGCTGAAGTTCAACAACATCACCCATGTCCTCGATACTCGCATCCCATCTAAGTCACGGACCACACTGCTTTAGTCTGACATGTTTTAGCATTTATAACTTTATGTCAGACTTCTCTGTTTATATCTGCTCTGATGACACATTTATTTTCTTCTGTTAATTTCTGACAAGAGGACTTCAAGTTTAGCTGCATGAAGTTATTCATTTTACTCTTGGATAACATTTATGAATGAGTTGTGAATGAAACCCAAACAGATGGTGATTTGGGGGCTTTGATTATGTTCACACTCTCACAAACATGCTCATAAGCACATGGCCTTCATCAATTTGAAACAAACAATTTATGAAAAGTTTGTGCAGTTAAAAAGAGTTTGGACAAATCTTACAGGAAACAGTTTAGGATAAGACTGCTTTTGCATGAGGCCCACTGAACCTGTAGGTAAAATTGTAAAATCAAAGGACACATAGCAAATGTATGCAAGTGCAATTTTTTCTCTCCTTGCACAAGTTTGGTATAATTTAGATTTCACTCCTCTCCTCAAAACACTGGACCACTAGCAGACAACATTGCGGTGGCCAGGCTCATGTTCTTCCAAGCCACTTGGAAATGTATTACTTTCGAAGATGACAAATGGCTCCAGCAAAGTTTTGCACATGCGGCCGGATAAAGTTTATCTTTAGGGCATGTGCAGCTGCCAACAGTACTTCCAGAAAACTTTAATCTTTCCTTTCAGAGGCTCACTTCCTATTTCTGCGCAGGGGACTTGACGGGAGGCAGACCGGGGGTGTTTTGACACCCGTCTGAAGGAACGATCGCAGTGAGTGGGCCTGCTGCTGCTGCTGCTGTAGCAGTGCAGCCTGTCTGCTGTGGTTCCCGCTGGCTGTTTCTCTGTAACTTAGCGCCCTGGCTACTTAATTAGAGCTTTAAGTTGTGGAAAACAAATCCAGTCAGAGGAGAGCACTTCTTCCTAGTCAGCCAGCCATGTGGCTAACCAACCAGAGGAAGGTGCTTTTATTGAGAATAATCCATCAGTGTGATCTGATGAGGGTTTGACAAATGATTAACCTACGGGGTACATGATAAGCAGCTTCTTAAATGTTACAGATATGTGATCCACGTGAAGGCAGATATTACATGGGGTTGAGTCGTTTGCCCTTACACGTCAGCGGGGGCAAACATCATTACAGTGATGCTGTACTGCTGCACACCAAACAAATAAATTAAAAAAGCATGGGGCAAAGCAAACTGGCAACAGTAAACACTATTGATGTGGCCGGCAGATTTCATTACAACACTCTGCTGTTTCAACTAATGACTAACTTCTTCAGCAAAATCTAATATTGTGAGAGCAGCAGAGAGAGAGAGAGAGAGAGGGAGGGAGAGAGAGGGAAGGAGGGAGGGAGCATTACTGGCGTTGCTGTCAGTAGGGGGTTCAGGCCAAGTGGGAAAACGTCAGCACTGTCAATGGGAAGGAGGGCTTGATGTTGCAATGATAGGCCTCTGTAATGGGCACTTTGAAAGAACAATCAGTGCCTTCTGTGAATCATATAGCCCAGCATGTAATTCATGTTTGCGTCTGTAAATTTGTGCCAGAGCATGCGAACAAAAACTATTTGTAGTCGGTGCAAACTAAGCTAAAGGTTATGCATGTCCTTTTATGAGTCGCTGCATCATGGCTCATAGTCTGACTCATGGTAGACCTTGACATTTTTTGGTGCTGTTATTTCATTTTGTTGGCTTCTTTATAGACTCTCTATTTTTATGCAGAGAATTTCCTGTTATATGACTTTGTTGTTTTATTGTCAGAAATTCTGTGGCAGGCCCACTCCGGGAAGTATCGGTTCCCAAAGCTGTTTATTAGTATTTACAGAATCATATTGTTATGATGGGAACGGTTTGAGCTTGTTAGGGTGGATGTTAAAATTAGTTACCACCTGTACTGTATGTCACTGCCATTGCATCAGATGCTGTCATAGGCCACATAACGGTGATCACCAGAGCATAAGCCAAGGTACATTTACATCAAGTATGCTGCATTTCCATTTGTTTGGCTTCTTGTGTGTGTGTGTGTGTGTGTGTGTGTGTGGCTGAATATATTTAACTGAAAGTATTAAGGACATAACACACCTCTATGTACATCTATGTACCACAGGCAAAAAAGAAATTGCCTGTGCTAGTGATCAGCTCTTCAGGTGAATCAAGTCAAAGTAGCGGGTGTCCAAACACGATTTCAAGTCAATGTCAGCACGATGTCCCAATCTGTGTGTGGGCCTGGTCCCTTTTGGCACATTGCTTCCTATTGGTGCTAGGGGTGCAGCACCAGTGTGTTTTCAGCTTCAGAGAAATCCTTAGAAGAGATAGCTAACACATGAACAGATGATTGAAACAGAAAGCTAAACTCAATGGGTAAACGGTAAAATAGCCCAGTAAGGGATAGGCTAAACAGTTGAAATGGTTAGCTAAAAATAACGGATGGATAGATGAAATAGCTAGCTAAATTAGCATGAAATGGTGAAAATAGTTGTTAAAAGTAATGGATGACAAGTAATGGACTAATAATTGAAATAGCTACATGTATTAGATAAATGGATGAATAGTTAAATAGAATAGAAATAGCTTAATTAATGGTTAAACAGGATAGTAGCTACAAGTAAGTGAAGTTGAAACAGTTAAATGTTTCAGATAAATGTTTGAAAAAATCAGCTATAAATATTTAAATGTTGAAATAATTAGCTAAAATAATAACAAAAATAGTTGCAATGTCCAGCCTCTTATGCTTCAAGTGGTAGTTTTAGTACAAATACAATCTTGGGTTCAGTGAAGAGGTACTGGAGTTCATCTGGCAGGGTTCTGGAGCGTTTAGGGAACTAAATGGCATGGTACGCACGCTACAGAAAATCTGAATAAAAACAATGATTTATCTGACAGCAACAAAACCAAAGATTGGGGGAAGTAATTAATGAATGGATTTTGTTTTTTCCCTCCTGTCTTCAGTGTTTTTCACCACAAAGAGGGAAAAAAGATAAATCTCTATTGCCTAAACCCTCTGCTCCTTCTACCAGATTAAAAATTCATAAGATATATTGAACTGGTGTGGAAATCCCAAAACATATGCAATTTGATCAAGCAGGAATTAAAAGTGTCATTGTGCTTGTCAATAAGGGTTGGTGGCGACGTGGCAGTATCACATTGACTCCTGCGTATTAATACTCAGTGTCCTATTGGGCTATCAGCTGATTGTTTGGAATGTAAATGATGCTGCTGATGGCTCCGGTGACTGATGGCTTAAATTCCAATTAATCAATTGCTTCATCAGTTTCCCTAATTCAGATCAAATATCTCCTGAGTGCACACTCTTCTTTCAGTGGTATTAGAAGAAATAAATGCTCTGGAAGTAATTTTCATCAATCTCGTGTACATGCCAATATCCCTCACAAGCCTCGTCTACGTTGAGGACTTAATGTCTTAAGTGTGTGTATGTGTGTGTGAGTGTGAGTGTGTGTGAGAGGGATTTGCATATTAGGAAGGCAGAAAAATAGGGCTGCATGGTTGTGCTTTCTTCTCTGCTTTCTTAAATTGATTTTACTTTATAATTATTTTCTGATAAAATAAAGTTTGTGAGTTAATAAAACAACACATTGCAGTGTCTTTAATTTTCCTTTTGCTGTGTTCAGATCATGATAAAAAAAAATTCTCTTTGATGTATTCGACACTATCCCCACATGCAGCCTGATATCCCACTGCTCCATACATAAGGCAGTTATGACAGGTCATAAGATCCCACCTGCGAGGAAAGCAACCAACCGCGTTAAATGAACCTGACGTGAGCTGCTCTTTTGTACCGCGGGGCCCACACATATCGCTGCATCTCAAAACCCAAGCTGCCACGGAAAGGCCTCACTGTACGATAAGCCTTGTCAATTATACAAAATAAAATCAACTATTCATAAGTAGGCTGTAATAGGATATTGGCTGACAGATTTAATAATTCAGTTTTGCTGAGGCTTAACTGGTATTAGTTTGTAGCTAATGGTTGCCTTTGTAAAAAATTCATTGAAGACAATGCTAGAGTGAGAAGATACACATAATTATGTCTACTTCATTTACTTTAGCCCCCATTCAATTTAAAAACGACTTCCAGAGTCCTCAGCTGTTTAAGCATGCAGAAGCAAAGGTACTGTAATTTGATTTATGAATTTGATCCCACCCACCCCCTCATTTAATTCATCAATGTTTCAGAAGGAGCAATTATGCATTGTGCTACAGCTCTTCATAGCTCCATTATCCAGGCTGAATATCTTTGTCAGAGGGTGTGTAATGGTATTGCTAAATATTCCATAATGGCTAGACGGGGCCTTGTCCCTCACACCCATTATTAGTGTGTCCTTCTCCTCAAATTGAACTCCTTTTTTTTGAGTAATAGCTTTTGACAACAGCAGATAACAAGGACATGAGTGAAGTTTAAGAGACTGTGCAGAGTCACGCTGCGCTCACAGATTTACGTGGAGTTGTTTTTTTTTTTTTTCCTTTTGTTTCATGTTAAGAACAAATATTCCATTTGCAAAAAAAACTAACAGCCTTGTTTGATGTGGCCTCTGCCTGCTGATGTATGGGTATGCATAATTTCAGTGATCCATTTCACATCGTGTTTTAATTTGCTTATGGTGGAATAATGGCAACCAAAGTGTTTTTAATCTAATTAAAAATAAATTCCTGCACACACAGGATCAGAGCAAAGTTAAAACATTTTTGCGAGAGTGGCTCCATTCATTAATTTAGTCATTTCCATTTCCACAAGTCTTTCTGTGTTTGTTTGATCTCTTAGCGTTGATTCTCATTCTAAATTGCAGGGGAAAAGAAACAGAGGAAAAACACTGTTTTGTTTGTACTACATGGTGTGAATTATCTGGGCATGAGCGGGTGGCCAACAAGAAGTAGCTATCAGACCTCTGAGAACAAGCAGCGACACTTACACCCAACCCCCCACCCCCTCCGCCCAACCACCTCCACCACCCCTCGACAAATGCTCAGCGGTCGTGAACTACATTGATCTGGGGTATAATTCTCTATGAAATTGATGGATGAGGGCAGCCATTGACAGAAAGGGTAAAGACCACTTTGAGATGTCCCCTGTGAATAAGTATGATGGAAAATAGATTGTTGAAGAAGATTTATGTTTGTTCTCCACTGCCACAGGAGAGGACCCCCGCCCCCACCCCCAGCCTCCGTACCAACCCCAGTTCTGACCAATCAAACATGTCAGTGTGGTCAGACGAAACTCGCTGGCTCTGTGCAGCTGCCAACTTTGTGACCATTAGCTCATTCTCATGTGCAAGACAGAAGCTGCATTCTTGTTTCATAGGGGGCATGCAATATGTTTATTATAGGTATGACAGGTGATGTCGTGGGAAATTACACTGTTGTTGAGCCTCCAGTTAATCAAGCATAAAAACAACAACCATAAGACACAAATAATTATATTTCAGGTGTAGCATGCCACTGAGTTCATGAAATAATTCTGAGGCTTCTAGTTTTAATAGTGCACAAGCAAAACTGAGGAACTGTAGAGAAATTACTAGGGTGGAGAGGGGGGCTCAATTTTTTTCACTTTTTAAAGAAATATTAATAATTTCTTTGCCATAGGTAAAATACTCCCACCTGTATTCAAATAATTTGACATAACAACCATATAACAAAGCCAAGGCAAATGAGTGACTTATCACATTTTGCAAATATTCCAGCTATAGATACAGACATCTTGAGTTATTTGTAAGTTTTGCTATTGCTACTTAGCCATTAGCATTAGCAGCTATTTACTTACCAGTCTTGAAGAAATGTTCCGAGTTCATCATCAAACTTAATTTCTTTACTCACCAAGAGCTGTCTCCAGAGGTGGAAAGCAATGCCAATGTTAACTCTTGTCTTTATCACATCTTTTCTTCTACAGACGCTAACACGCTAACCAGCAACCCCCGGCCCATCTTGTCACTTTCCGATAGCGACTCACTGTAGCCTCCAATCTCCCCTGAAGACGTAGAGCTCCTCAGAGTGCGTATTATAACTCCTTTTCTCATGAACGTAACGATGGCCAAAGCTCTTGTCAAGCGACAATCACCACCACCTGCTCCCGGGAAGAAACCACGTCCGGTGGCCGAGAAAAGAAATAGCCCCTTTAAAGATTGACTACACCTTTTTTTTCTTTTTAATGATGTTGATACAGGCGAGTTTTCTTACAAATAACTACTTTTTTCGCTCAAATTTAGCAAACCTTTGCCTGTTTGAATTTGAAAGTTCAACTGAACTTTCTGGCCCCTCCTTAACCAACGTGTAATAAGAAAGACTTTGAGGTCTAATTTGTTTCACACTACGTGGCCACACCAGTCTTGCTCCCCCACACTTCTGTTGAATTTTTTTAGTACGCTATGAGAGAGGCTTCTTGCTGAATTTTATAGTGTAGTTAAACTTAAAGAGTCTTCGTCACAGTTTTGTCAACTGGACAAACAGACCATACAGTGTGTTGAAAAGAAAACACTCCAGCAGAACTGTTCACTTTAGTAATGTTCCTAACTGTGTACAGCCATATGATAGAACACAGACATCTTTTTGATGTGACTATTCTGGTTTCTTTTCAATATTGTCATCAATATCACAAGACAAGGCTGAATTTAAGTAGTTATAATAACAATACCATTCCCCCTTTTCTGGCCAACTCTCCTCCCATAATTCGTACAGTCCCCAGTGCTATCTTGATTTAAATGATGAGTAATATTTTATTCAAATACAGTAGTTCCTCACCTTGTTTCTACTCTGTATATGATCCAAATTACTATTCTGTACCATTAAAAATGATTTGAACTATGTACTGTTTCCAGTTTAGGCCTTGTAAATATACAGTTTATCTTTTCATGAGTCTAAATTTTCATACCTGTGCCTACACAGGACAGGCTTTTGCAGTGTGTGTTCCAGTGACCATGCTGCATTTCACTGAGCAGAAAGGCATTCACCAGCTGAGCTTAGTGAATGTGTGTACAGTATGTCTAGCTCCTGTCCTGGCTCCTCTGTGGCGTAGTATTGTTTGGCTGCCAGCAGTGTAATCAGATAATACCACTGAGAGGTCAAAAGCACTGCAAGCTTTAGCCTCAGATTTCTGTCACCTTTTACAAAAACAACCAAAAGACCTGTTTCAAAAGTACTTGTACCCTACTGGAAGTACAAATAAGTGAACTTTGAAAACTCTTCCATAACTTTGAGAATAGATTTTCATTGTACATTTACCACAGCATTATTGCATTTATTATTACATAAACCAGCCTCTTTTTTGATTTACAGAGTCTGATGGTAATGACTGTCTGTTGGTCAGTTTGTTGGCCTGTTGCTTGATCCACCATTTTGGTTTTGAAATAGCTCGATGACAAATGGATGGATTACCATTAAATTTTGTGCAGACATGCGTGGTCCCCAGAACATGAAGCCACCCACTGACTGGTGATCACCTGACTTTACTTAATTTCTAGTGAAGTGTGTTGACAAACTACTGGATGGATTGCCGTGACTGTTGGTACAAATATGCATGGTGCCCAGAAGATGAATCCTAATGACTTGACTTTTCCTCTTTCACTACCGGCAGGTCAAAGTGTTCACCTTGTCCAGTTACAGACATCAATTAATTACAGGCATTCCTTATCCCCTGACTTTTCCTTTAGCGCCACCATGAGGTTGACATCTTTGACTTTGAAAATCACATTAGCCTGGGTTGATCATGGTGAACATTACCCAGTAAATATTCGCATGTTAGCATGCTGACGCTCAAAGCACCACTGCACAAATGCAGCAGCTTTACAAAGCCACTAGCATGGCTGCAGACTCTGTCTGTCTGTGTAGACAGTGATAGCCTTGTTAACCAGCATGTAATGCTTTTTTTGATACACCTAATCAGTTTAAGTCAGTGTAGGTAATGAGTTTAATCAAAAATCATATAATATAGCTACAGAAAAAAAGAGATGGAAATCACTGTCTATTTTTATTGTAGGTCTCGCATGACTTTTTTAAGGACTTGTAAACATTGCAGGCCTACACCATTTACTGTAATAGATAAGCTGTACATTGTACTTCAGTATTTGTTCCCCTGCAGAAGTTGCAGTAATGCCTTCCACAACATACCAATAACATCCTCCCTGTTTAGTGGAGAAAAATGTTTTTTTCACTCTTTATAATGTCCCTAGCATATAGACTGTTCCTGATGAACATATGAACATTTCACTCATTTCACTGGCCTAAAAAGTCCTTATTGTTTTAAGGAACCAGCAGCGCACATCTCCAAAGCATACTTTCTATAATCAAACTGCAGTCAGAGGGTCAGAAAGACGTCTAGCACAAGCATGATGTCCATGTTTGACCTTTTGGCGTCATGATCAGCATCTTGTGTGGGCTCTGCCTGTAGCCCCTTCCCATGATGCTCTGCTGGTAGGGGTCCTCTCCTTGTGTAGCTTTTATTTACATGATCTCCCTATGAAAACATCACCTTTGGCTTCCCAGAGGGTTGAAACAGGATAAAACTAGTATCAATTAGGCCGAGAAAAAAACCCTTCCTACAAATGATGTATCCAAAACTTGAGACCTCAGTCGGCCTCGCTTTCATCGGGTTGCCAGAGGGTAAAGAGGTCTCTCCTTTGTTTATGTTTGATTTGGCAGCCGTTGCCAAGAATCATTTGTTGTCAGCAGAATATGGGGACAATGAGGAGTTTACCTTCCCTTTTTATTAAACTAGCCTGTTGCAGCGAGTTCAGCTTCATGTAAGTGAGTAGATGAGAGGAAGGAGAAAGGACTACAGAAAGACCTTGAATGATAAAACATTAAAAATATTGACAGAAAATTGACCCTGTCAAACACACAAAACCAATTTCCATAATGCATGACCTTTACATACTGATGAGGTCAGAGTGGTCGTTAAAAGGCCTGTGTATCCGCACAACCCGGACAAATAATTGGTTGTATTGCAAATGAATGTGAATAAGAAGAATTTAAAAATTTGATAAATGAGTGGAGTCCAGTATTCACTGTCCTTTCAGCTCTGTTTTTGTCTCAATCAACTTTTGAGGGATTTCTTTGTATACTGTAAGGCTCTTTAGCACCTACATGACACACTGTTTCCAGCAGCTATATTCACCAGCTTTGTCTGTCTGCCATATTGTGCTGTAACTTCAGCTGCTTTCTGCGGCTGAAAACCATTAGTCAACCAAAACAGTAAATATGCAGGTTGTAAAACCAAGACAAAGAGCCAAAAGATACAAATTCTCTGCGCATTCATTACTATGACAAACATCATCATTTAAATCATTTAAATCTTTAAAAAATCTGTTTTGAGTGCAGTGTTTGCTTTGATATTTCTGATATTTGCCTATTGATAAACTTACTTTAGAAAAGTGAACATTGATTTTACTGACATGTCTAAACCCACCAGGCCTGTTGAAAGATTTGTTCAAATACACCTGAAATTCAAAAATACAGAAATGATAAACGTCACCTATTATATTGGGACAGAGAGACACCTTGAACACTTACAGTACACATAGGATCTGACCTCAGGTCAGAATAATGGTCACAGTCGAAGGCTTTGGTTGAATGTTAACTTGTTCGTTGTTGTAGTTGTTGTACTTCTGAGGGTTTGATTCAGGGTTGTCATTAGGGAACAAATGTCCTCAGAAGTATAGTGACACACTCCTGCATGCATCTACTTGTGGTGACCTGTCACCTGTTTGATTTCATGCTGCCAAGAGATGCGCAGGACAGTGAGGATGTCCGGGTGGTGAAATGAGCTGTCACACACACCCATCATCTTATGCAAAGGTGCAACCTAAGCCTTCATAAGACACCGGCGCTGAAAAAAGAAGGAGCCTCCTTATACCAAAGGACCTTTATATCTCTCTTCACGAAGAGATGACAACGCCAAGATCTGCGCTACAGAGTTTGTTGTCTTCCCAAAGCACTTAATGTGATCAGAGAATTAAAATTTCAGCAAGTCATTTAATGATAGCCTGGGCCAAAGGGCCTACAACACCAAGCTAGAGTTTCCTGTGCTTCTGCAGTCATATCTCTGGCATCCCAAGCCCTCTCGTTTTGCTTCATGCTAAATACATTACTGCCCCCCCCCTCGAACTGCCTCACCCGCTCCCTGCCCCTGTTTAATGTGATCAGATAGATTTATTATGGGCCATGAGGTCATTGGGATTTTCTGTAACTGGAGTCGTGCTGAATTGTATTAACAGGTCCACAACACTGTAAAGCAGGAGCATTTACATTTAATTACTTTTATGAGCCCCTTGCTCATTTTATTTGTAACGAAGCACACGCTGTGATTGAGGGGAGATTGTAATGATATTTAAATAAGAAGAACAAATGTTACCCTTGAACTGACAGGTTGGGTTCATCATATCTCTTTTTATGTCTCTTTATTAACAGAACTATTGAGAGCGCCCTGGGAATCTAGTAAATATGTAAATACAGACATTACATTTTCGAGGATATTTTAACAGCTTAAGGCCAAGGATTAGCTGGCATCTCTCACTCGATTTCTTCTTCTTCTTTCTTTCTTTTTTTTTGTTCTTTGAAAATGTATCTGCTGTTCAAGTGTGCGAAGGGCTTCTCAGTTACACTTGAATGAATGGAGCATATCAAACTAGCAACACTTTGATGGGTTTTTTATGTGTTTCAGGGGATTAGTGTTGAGAGACTTGTTATGCTCAAAAACAACTCAAAAACTGGATAATTTAGCAGTTTCACGCTCATTTATTTTTTTCCCCCCTTCTTTGTAATCCTGTGCAGTGGGTCCGTATGCTTTGGAAGTTGGCCAGTGTATGTGTACAGATATGAGATCTCAATGTCAGCAGCACTTTCGGCATGCGTGTCTACATGTGTGTGCGTCTGACTTTTGTGTGTGTGTGTGTGTGTGTAAATTTGTGTCAGTGTGTCTGTATCTGTGTGTCTGGGCTGTAGATGCTTTGTCTCGTTAATGAGAGGCGTTCAGGGCCTCCACGGGGGCCTGTGGAAGATAATCTTCTCCTGTTTTGCTATGAAAGCTCTTCTGAACGTAACCGAAGAAACTCACTCAAATGGCGGAGGGCTTGGTTGAATAATTCAGCATTTACAATCAATTTTGGCCCCCACCTCATCTCGACACCTCCCTGGACCACAGGGCCTGCAGGCTCATCATGGGAATGTTGACAATTCCCTGTACAATGCACTCTCTGGCCCAATGGCAACATGAGAGGCTGTGGGAGCATGGATATTTATGTGAGTTTGCAACTTAGTATGTTGAATTATTAAACCCCTCAAATGCTGTTTTATTGCATGAGAGCATGTAAGCTTCTTCTGTCTCTAGGCTCAAGAGAAATTTACTGATCTTTTTCTTTTTTTTTTGTTCTGACCATATTGTATTATTGTCAGGTGAAAATTGAACGCACAGTAAGGGCATGTTTGATCAAAACAGATTGCCAATGAAAAACTGGAAACATTCTGACGTAAGAAAAAGCAAACATATTGAAATACAGGGAAGTCTTTTTATAATTATAATTATAATTATTTATATTACATACATATTAACATATTTTGTTGACACGGAAGTGTCCAGTGGTGGCAGGTAACTATAAGCGCATTTACTCATTCTTGTACTTAAGTGCAGTTCTGAGGGTGATGTGAACTTTTTACTCCACTGCATGTTTCTGACAGAAATTGTTGTATCGCCGTATTTTTCAGATAAAGGATTTTAAATATTATTTGCTTTATTTGACCAGTTTATAACATGTGATATATTGTTGTCAATGAATGAAGCTTTTAATGTTCTTCTTAAACACTTGTTAGAGCTCATATTGAGTTGTGATATCATATCATTGTGAAAGGTTAGTTGTACTCAGTCATTTTCAGGTGTCTCTTGCATTTTCCTGAGTGAACACTAAATGGTGGTTACACATTTAAAGATCAATGATACAGTAATAGGCAAATAAGGTAGCACTCTGAAACAAGACACATTGCTGCCTAATGAGCACTTTTGATAATTTAAGTAGATTTTGCTGATAATACCTCTGTACATCTAGTTGAGTAAAATTATGAATAGACAGCACTTTTACTTGTAATGGACTACTACCACACTAAGTTATTTTTTAATTTAACTTGCTTGTTGTTGCCACTAAAAAGAAGCTTTGCTTTGTAAACCTTTTGTTTTTTTTCAAGAACATGTGAAATTGATGATGTGATGTTTGTATTTTATCAAGACAATACAAGACAATAAGATAACAATAATTTATAATAATCACTGGCAGCCTCTTGACTACAAAAAGTAATTAAGTTATCAACTACTGTACCAGTAAAATTTTGAGGTACTTCACTCTAGTACCTGCACTATATGCTGCCTTGCACTTCAGTCTGTCTCAGAGAAAAATATTATAAAATAAATGAATTATTATATGCACAACTACCTGGCAGTTCACAGCATGAAGAAGTTAAAATTAGCTAAAACATTACAGTTTTCAATACTTCTTTTACCACGGCCACATAATAAAAGAACCAATTCTGGCTGATATGAATTTATCATATTGATACATTTTCGTTGAAATGAAACACAAACTGTGTTCAGCTTTACTGTACAAACAGTATATGCAGATTTCATATGTCATTAACTAAACTACACACATACAGTACAGGTGCAAATGAACACTGAGAATGTGTCGGTGTAGCTGGTAGGTGTCATCTTTCCAGAGGTATGATTTGGCTGTGACGGAGGACGCGGGGGTTGATGAGGTGGTGGTGCAGCAGCTATATTCTCCTGTACAATAAGCTGCAGTATAATAGTCCTGTGGATTACCTCAATTGCAGGTGATAACAGACAGGCAGCGGAGCGGACAGGCCGATACAGGACACCCACTCCTGTGTGGGAAGCCGTATGAATTATTTCTTGTTTGCCCGCAGACTGTCTATGAGGGCCGGGGGCCAGTGATGGGTGGAAGGGTGTGGGTGTGTATGTGGGGGGTGGGGGGTGTCATTGCTATGACTCAGTTTGACTTTACAGGCTGAGGGGGTGGAGCACAAAGCACATCCAAGATTATAAGTGAGTCATATAAGACACTTTATGCTTAGCCTTGAATTCTTTAAACGATCACCTAATTTTACTATTTTCCTAAGTCTGTCTGATATTAATTCAAAACCGAAAAATTTGAAAACTAAAAAAGAAAAAAAAACGAAAACGTTTCAACACAAATTTTGTACCTTGTCTTCATGCTTGCTGGTCGGGCTGATGCAGAGCCTCAGCCACATCCTCCACATCACCAACCATCAATTGCCTGCTGGGAAGTCGTGTGTGTAGGTAAGTGTGTGTGTCAGTGAGCGTGTCAGTCATAGATACCTTATCAAGCAGGAGGCCGTAGCTCCGCTCAGTGCAACGCAGTATGCAGGATTCTTTGTCAATGGTGGAATCATGGAGGAAGGTGATACCTGGTTTAAGCATGATTAAATTGACACCCCATAGAGTGTCTCAGATACGTTTTTGTGCTCTTGATACTGTGGCGGCAGCTTATTCAACGCTGTCTCGCATTCAGTCTCACCTGTCATGCTGACATCATTGCATTGCAATTACAGTGAGTGAGAGAGGGAATGCATTAGGCCAGCACTGTGGGAAGAGGATCAAGGCAATGTTATCACTTTGTCTCCCAGCCTGTTGCTGTCGTTCTCCCGTGTTTGATTTTAAGGGGCACCGACATCAACCCAGCAATCACTCACATCATTGCTTATTTTCTTTCCTTTTTTTCTTTCTTTTTACATGTATTATACAGCATAAAATACATAAATAAATAATAAATTCAATAAGAAAATCCTCCAACAAATGATAATCAGTTCCACAAAGCCTCCTATTCTGTTGTCTTTGCCATATATATTTAGCGTATCTCCTACTTTATTCTGAAATCAAAAATTGGTTAATTGATGAATATTAAAAATAATAACCTTCACTTTCATGGATGCAAAAAAGCTGAAGTGGTGGAAAGTAACTACGCACATTTACTCAAACACTGTATTTAAATACAGCTATCAGGTACCTGTGCCTTTCTCGGGTAATTCCATTTTATGCTTCCTTACACATTTCAGAGGCAAATATGAAACTTTCTGTCCCACCACATTTATCCGACAGCCTTGGTTACTTTGCAGAAAATAGGATCAACTAATAAATGATACAGATCACGTAGCATATCAAGTAGATCTATGTGCTTCTCACCACCAGATGCACACGTAGCTCATTTCACCTGAGAAAATATGTCCTTTCATAGAGTAACCACGAGCCCTACTGTACACATGGCAGCTTTCCAAAACCTATTCATCTTCACAGTCATCTGTGGACCTCCAGAAGACAAAAAGAGTAACTTCCTGAACATCTGCTCCCAACATCAGAGCTCTGTGAGACTATTTTGGTGTTTGCAGTTGCTCAGGGGTTTGGAGTTCATGCTCCGTGGCTTATTTATTATTTACATAATTCAGATACAGACAGTATTTATTTTCACTTTGTTTCCTCAAATGTCCCACATTTCTGTCCAGGCATGTGACTCCCCCTTCAGTGTGATACTGATGCCACTAAAGTCACTTTTTAAGAAATATGTTAAGAGTGATTCCAATGCAATGAATTATTCTTTGTTTGATCAGCCTGTTAGGATAAGTGAGCAACTTCTTAGCACCAGACCACCAGTTAGGTATTAGTTGAGAGAGCAAGAGAGAGGGGAATAGAGGGAGAGAGAGAGAGGGAGAGAGCACTAGAGAGTGAAGAGGAGTCACAAAGAGGAGCTTTGTTTATGGCCGTCTCTCTTGGCCACACGCAAGGCTTAGCAAGAGAGCATTTCCTGTACTGATTCACTCTCCACTCCGTCATTTTGTAACTCACATCTCTCTTAACAAAAGGAATCAAATACGCGGTTGCATGCACGCGTTATTTTTCATTGGCATTCTCATGTTGCAAGATTAGTCTGGTATCCTTTTTGATCTCACCAGTCACTGTATGAATCACACCAGTACTACATTGTGTGAAGGTAAAGGAGAAGGGGATACTTACTAACAAGCAGATAGCAGTAATAATAACATTGATCAGCAAGCCTGGATTACCAACTGTGTAAAGCAGCCAACTGCCCTGGGACCCCAGAGCCACAGGGGCAACACTAAAGGCAAACTACAAAGGAAAGGGGTGTGTGTGTGTGTGTGTGTGTGTGTGTGTGTGTGTGTGTGTGTGTGTGTGTGTGCGCGCGCAGCTTAAATTAAAGAGATAAATTCAACCAAGAAAGGTCAATCTACATGTCTCGAAACAAAAATAAACAAAAAGTACAGGTAGTTAAGTGAGTGCCTCAGAGTTCACAATAATACAAATGTGTGCTATTTGCAATAGAGCTATTTGGAAGATTTGCTATTGCTACATTATTAGCTTTAACAGCTGTTTACTTACCAGTTTAGAAGAAACATTGCGAGATCAGCATCAAACGTCATTCCTTTACTCACCAAGAGCTGTGTCCAGAGGTGGAAAGCAACGCTAACGTTAACTTTTCTTGTCAGATTCCAACTCCCTATATCCTCCAATTCGCCCTGAAGACATAGCGCTGCTCATAGGGCACATCATAACCTCTTGTCTTGTAAACGTAATGATGGCCGAAGCTCTTGTCTAGTGGCAATCACCACCACCCGCTCCCGACAAGGAATCACGTTTGGCCGCAGAGAAAAATTACAAGCAGCTCCTATAATGAGAACTATAAGGTGTCAGTGGACTGATATGGAAAAATACATCCAAATAAACAATAAAAGGGAGTTCAAAGACAATTGATAAGTTTAATAAATTGGACCAGGCTTTTAAAAGTGGTTGTAATTCAGCATATTGACTTCCTCAAAAAGACTGACCCTGAGACCAAGTAGCTTTTAACATAAAATAAATAACATCAGTATAAGTGGACAATATCTTTGAAGTGTTCTGCCCTCTTTCACTACCATTTTTATTATTTTAGACTCATTTTGATGGGTTCCTCAGCTAAAGACCGTCTGTTTTCATGAAGATCAAGATCAGCAGCTTTTTATGTTTTTTGACAGAGATTATTACTAGTCACAAATCCCCTGGTTGACGCAGTTTTGGTGCCCATGCTATAATCAGGGGATGCCAAAGAGTTTGATGGACACTGCGGGCAGGATGTCCCAGCCGCAAAGCTCACTTTGAGGACATGTAAATATGCTCATTTGCAGCGGGTGGGAGAGTAATAAAACATGCGGGCCCTTCCTTCACCAGAGCCTAGTTAAGCTTGGCTCTGCCTGAGTGTTTGGGCCCAGCAGGCAGTGTGTCACAGCAGCCTCTCCGTGTGTGGCCTCCTTGTTTTGTCATCATTTCTTATGTGTTTAGGAATCGTTGGCAACATTCTGACCGCAGCGTGTCATCTTGTGAGTTGAATGTGGAGAAAGTGCACACGTGGCCTGGGTGCCCCCTGCTCCGTTTAGCTGTAAACATATACATGTATGTATACACACACATACACACACATACTCACATACACTAGTGGGTTGCCGCTTCCTCAACTGATTTATGACGCCCATAAAGATATAATTTGCTTTGGTTACATATGGAGGATCACAAGTGCCACATGCAGAGAGTTATCGCTGCCCCAGTGTCAGCTGCTGCCCTCTGTGTTGCAGTCGTCCTCGAGCAATTGAGGGGAACACCTGAGCCGTTTTTCCATGATGCCAGCGTCGGCGAAGTGGGGAGAGGAGAGCACCAGGACATGGGCGGCTGTCTTGCTAATGGGACACTTAGACGTCTGGGCTTATGTCATTCAGTCCCTGCGCGCTGCATCCAATCGCCCCCCTATCGCAGGGATCCAGCTCCGCAATGATCGATCTGCGGCTAGCCTCCTCCACCCCGGCGGTCATGGCTCAGGCAACCGGAGCCGTCAGGGTCCTGAGGTGTCCCTCTCACCGTCTACCTCCCCCGGCCCCAACGCACACACACACACACACACACACATACACACACACATACACACACACACACACACACACACAGACACACGCACACACACTACTGCCCCACTGCCCGAGCAACTCCTGGCCTGACCTTGATCTGCCTCTGGAGAACCCAGCAGAAGCACTTTGTAGTTGCATTCTGAGCACACAGACAGAAGCATAACTACTCTGATGAAAGTAGAGAGAGAACAGGGACAAATTAATGCCAAAGTCATGCTGAAGATCATCACTCACACTGAACAGTGTGCAGTGTAGTGTATACCGCAACTGGTGGTATAATAATGAAACCTCTGACTCATGAACAACCATAATAGTTGTTAGAACTCGCATTAATCAATGATTACTTATTTTACTCACTTGAAAGTCTGCAGTCTCTGAAGCTGACAGGAAGTAAATTACTATTTTTTTTTTTACATATTAAAAACAAAGGTAAACAGAGTCGATGTTAGTTTTCCCTCATCATTGCAACACAGGTACAACTGAAGCCATATTAGTGTCATATGAGATGTCAGCTCTAAGGCTTACTGTGGTTTTTCTGCAGTGCACCTGTCATTCAAGTGTGGACAGCATAGAAATATCCTCATTATTTAGTTACGCTAGTCAGTTCTACAGCTCTGTCAGTCAGTTCACCACTTTGCTCCAGACTGAAATGTCTGAATGAATAAACGGCACGCCATTTGAAAATGGATTGCCATGAGATTTGGTGCAGAGAGAATGAATGCTAATGATTTATCTGATCCCCTGACTTTTCATCTGCTGCCACCACAAGGTTTACAGTTTTGGTTTTGAGTGAGATATCTTGACAAGTATTGAATGTGTTGCCATAAAACTTGCGACACACATTGATGTCCATTCACTTATTGCTTAATTGCAATAAATGACTCCCTAACCATTTCTTTCATCATTAGATTAATCATATGATTTCTACTTGTTAGTTAGTCTTGCTGACAGCATCTTTTTCTGATTTATTCCAAATAACATGGAAAGAAAAATATAGGAAAAAAATACAAGCCTGTCTCAAATGAAATGTATTGAAAAAAACTAATTTTTTATTCACCCAATGCATTTTGGAGACAATATAATTGTTGCCAGGTTCACTGGAAATATATGTTTGCCAATTTCAGGAAGTGTGACATCCTTACAGCGCAGAGACAGCATAAAGAGAAGGTCAGGGTCGATAGTGGGACTTACGTAGAACAGGATTTGTATGACCTGGGGTCCTCTGTCCCTTTTGCTGTTAGGTTTAGGCTGCTAAAAGTCTTAGCTAAGGTCAAGTCACACATTCCAACTGATGCTTCAATTTATTATTGACTTTTTCAGTGTTTCACCAAAAACCAACAATCTTTCCCTAACTTTAACAAAGTGCCTAAAACACATAGCCATGCTTTAGTTGGCAGGATCAGATGGGGAAAACAGTTATAATGGTAGATGTTCAGCAGATACATTCAATATGAATGATTTCTCTCTGTGGTATTAGGAGGCAGGGTTGCAAAAATAATGAGCTACTAATAATCAATCTATTGTGTGAGAGGAACAGAGCGGACAGGTGCATATTACAAAATGCTGTAGGTGATTAAAATATTCATCTGTGGTTCTTGTAGTGCCGTGAATGTACAGGTGATCTGTCATGATTCATATCCTCTCGGGTTGCACAGATCTCTAGGCCCCCGTTGTGAACAATGCGCTGTGGGGAGGGTGGGGACCTACAAGCTTATGAGTGGCCCTCCACCTCTTCCCATCATTGTCATCTAATATTGATGCTGTGTCTTCTTACTAAGCTCCGGTAATG
Organism: Seriola dumerili; assembly: GCF_002260705.1. Taxonomy (NCBI): domain Eukaryota; kingdom Metazoa; phylum Chordata; class Actinopteri; order Carangiformes; family Carangidae; genus Seriola; species Seriola dumerili. The sequence continues at coordinate 4,635,537 of NW_019174446.1, read as the reverse complement.
AGGGGGGCTGATTTGAGATCAGGACGCTGATAGAGATGATAATCTGCATATGGTCTCTCATGAAAATGGAGAAGGGCCCTCTTGAAATAACCCTGTATGTCTGGCTGCATAAACCGTCGGCATAAACAGAAAAGAGGCAGATATCTTAAGTGTGACTGGAAAAGTGAGGTGATTCCTCAATATGAACCTGACTCAGAGGTTATTTGGCAGCGGCAGAAATATGGACTGGAAACTACAGCAGAAATCAAATTCTCATGGATTCAAGACTGAAGCATCAGAGTGGACCAATTACATTTTTTAGAGTATTTATCAGTTACAAAATATTTTTGAATAGGTCTCTCTAAATATTTATAATATGAAATTTAAACCTTTTATGTCTCTGCTTCAGTGTCTCTTTTTCCACTCTCTCACACACAAACACAGACTGCACTCGCAAAACACACTTTGAAATACAGGATGTGAATCCCCTGATGTTCTGCGAACCAAAGTTTGTTTTTTGTCTACATACAATACCGAAAAAAATAACAAAAAAAAAAAAAACCCATATTCAAAAGAGGCGTTTGCAATCACGCTATTGCAATGACGGCGTTGTTTGGAAAAATCAAAACACGCACAGAAAGTGCACTGAGTAGCTGGAGGGGGCTTGTTTGCAGTTTGCTTGTATTCTAATATCTCCTTTATGCAAAGCTTTACTGAAACACTGTGTGTGGTCCACTCCGGTCCGGTCTGCCGGGCGGATGGCTGCGGTGGCTGCGTTGTTGTCTTTTTTGACTTGATTTTTCAACATTGGCCAGTGTTGCTTATAATAAAACCAGATTATGAAAACATTTTGGAGTCCCAACATGCACTGACAAATTCAAATGTCAACAAGGAGATATGACAAAAAGGGCACCAAAGCACTCTGCCAATGCTCGTGTAAACAGCATTAGTAAATGAATTGAAGATTATTGTGACATTATTTGTCTATATTTCATCATTCTATTTTCAGGTTTGTTCTATAAACAGCTGGAATTCCAGGGAGTGAACCAAGGTGGGGTTTTTCCAGGTTATTCAATTGTCTATTCCAGCAAGGGAGAATGCCAGCTTCAGATATCTTTAAGACTCTTTCCTTTACATATGAGGTTCAATTTCTAATCAAATTACATTTTTTTTCTATTAGATTTTTAAATTAGAGTATCTGCTTTCTAGTTCACATTAAACATATATGATTTCTTGATTTTGGACAATAAATAAATAAACTGATGATAAAATGATTCAGTTCAGTTTTTTAACCACCTGTTGAAGCCTCCATCACAGCTAACGTAATCACTCTACACACAGTTTGAGGTCTGTACTTCTTCACTCCACACTTGAGCATCCCTCTGATGGCGCACTTTGACTCTCCCCCCTCCTGCCCATGACCACCTCTCTGGAGAAATGTCACACCATTGTGGGTGCTAATCATGTTGAGCGGTTTAGTCTTTCATAAACAAAGTGTAAAAATTAGGCCACACTAACAATTTGGTAATTCAGTAGCGGTCGGCGGGACGCTGCTGCTATTCCATTTCAGGCCGGATTATGAATGCGTGTGCAAAGCCGTTGCCCTCTTAATGACGGCCCTGTGATATTACAGCTGCTCACAATTAGTCAGGACTCCCCCCCGGCCGCCAGAGCTCCCCTAGGTAAATAAACGGTGGGACCGAGGAGGCTGGGCACAGTAAGCACTGAAACAACACGGCTGATTTGGACATCTGGTGTGGTAATAGAAACGTCTCTTCCACACTTTGACGTAATGAATAGGGATCAGAGTCCTGGTTTAAAAGCAACTTGTACGGATGATGGAGACACGGCGTGCTTCATACATCACTGTTTATTCTCATGTTGAGTGTGTGGAGGGGAGGGCTATTCTAGGTCACAGAGAGAGGTAAAGGGCTGCGATGCTTCACAAGGACACGTGTGGCATGTAGGGCCTGGGCAAAACAATAGAAGAATCACATGATAAAGGAATACATTTGAGGTAAAAACACAACACAAAATATGACACCTGATGAAGACAATAAGATGTGGTTGAAAGGTCCTGAAAAAGTTAGTAAGTACACCTTGAGTTATTAGCTGAATGCAAATAGAAGCATGTCTGTTACCTTTTATTAATTCAATAATTTAGAATTGCACTCACAAGAAGAAGGACAGATTAAAAACTACATTTCCCACACTGCAACTTGATTACATGTTTCAGCACGGGGCATTCATGTCATATTGTGTATGCTGTCATTATGAGTCGTAAAAAAATATTCATGTCTGCCTACAATATTCCTCAAATGGTAAACAGACAGGAAGTGACAACAAACTGTCGTCATCATCGCTGGCGGTTCTGTCAAAATAAAATCCAATATTAACATCAGCAGAATCCAGTGAGCTAATTTTAAAGGTGCTATACACAGTTTGTTTGAATCTGGTTGCATCAGAATCACACTGAATATGTACACTATTTAAATGATTTGACAACAAGGCTAATTAGGGAAGGGAGGGGGGTTGGGGGGGGGGTTAACCACCTTGGAATAATGTGTGATAACTGACAAGCTGGAATAATGGGAGCTATTCCTGTTCTTCCCATTCTGCCAACATTGTGTAAATACAGCATCAGACCCTCCCTGCCTGGTAAACGCACACACCCCCCGTTTGTGACAAAGTGTGACTAAAAATTGTAAGTCTCAATCCCCATCTAAGATAACCCCTAAGACAGGACAGTAAATCTCATTGCAAGCCACAGTGGACAATATGACACTAGTACTTCTTGTGACAAATAAACTGATCTTTACAATCAGTGGAGTGCTGCCTTTAAACAGCAGCGTCAGAAAAAGGCCTCACTGCATGTGGACTCCCATACGGAAATGTAATATATGACATATATGCCCATATATCAAGAGGGATGTTGCCATACATGTTATGCATAAGGCAATTTATTATTATCACATATATACATCCTCCGTGTATATGAAGATATGAGTTCATAACATATATGATATACCCATAGTAAAATTTCTATATGTACATATATTAGGAATATCTATAGATAATTTTCATATGGTATAACATGTTGTGCGCATGTATGTTAATAATATATATTTAATTTATAAATCCAAGTTTATCTAACAACACACAAATAAAAAATGTATATGTTTATCTATGTTTCCTTATTAATTTCTCATTAATTTTGAACATCACTGTACATTCTGGGAAAAGTGGTCTCAGACTTTTGGACCTACTGTAGATAATATCAACATTCACTGATAAGCCTTGGGATGAATATATATTTATGTAATATATATGTTTTTTACATAAATGTATTTATTTTATATGTACATATATTTCATAACGGAAATTCAATATATGAACTCATATTACATTTGTGTCTGGGCTCTTAAAAGCTCACTACTTACATTTTCTGTCTCTAACTGTTCAGCGTGGAAGTGGACATGTAATCTAATGATCTACTGTGGTTCATTAGGCTGATGAGTGCTCTTCTGCATCATAATGGCTGGATAATGGCAGAGAAGTACAAGTCCATTCTACAGTACCAAGAGCACCCTAGGGTGCAACCAGTGTTCCTTCATGGCGTTCCCATTTTTCCAGATGACTATGCTCTTAGATACTGTGGCCTGCACTGCAAATGCTTTCAAATGTGATACTTGCAGGAATTCGCAAGTGTGAAGCACTGATTTTGTAAAACTCTGTCTTTATATGAAGAGAAATGTACTAATGTGTATCTGAAGTGTAATATGTATATTTTCCCTAAAAGCTTTCCCTTTGAACATATTGTATACCATCATTTTTCTTTTCAGAGAATTTATTCAGATCATGGTCAAATGTTGAATACATTTTTTTTTTTTTAAAGAATATAGAATATATGTTTCAAATATTTCATCCAGTCCTTCCCACTTCATCCATTAAATAAAATACACACATATGCAGGTTTTTTATTTGTTACCTTGCATCTTTCCTGATTACTTTCCTCATATTCCACTGACCCTCACCTGGGTCAGATGAGTTAGAGCAATCAGCCGGAGCAGCTCTCCTTCAGTCCAGTGATCAGTAATCAATCTGCTTTGATACATAGTTTCGTAACCTTGACTTTCAAGATAAAGTTGCACCTCTTCATTGGAAAGGTCAGGAGCAGATGTTAATTAACCAAGAGGGAAATGAACTAATGGGGGTTTTCGAGTGGCATTTAACAAGACACCTGATCTCTTGGAAAGAAACAGTCACAGTATCGCATTTTTTTATTTGGTGTACGGTTCCATGCGCGACGATGGCAGACGTACAGTTTCGGTGTTAGGCATTCACACTCGCACGTATGGTTACTTTGACAGTTTTAGTCAACTTTCTTGTCTTTACTCCTTTTTTGGCATAGAATCATGCAATTGTATTATCTTGATCATCAGTGTCTCCTGCTGAAAGTGAAGGTGTGAGCAGCGGTGCGGCCGGTAAAACCACTGTGCCATCATTCCTGGTGATTGTGTTCTCTCGGCTGAGGATGTACTCGGAAACTGGTCCTTCAAGTGTAGACTACAAGATGCACATTTACTTCTGTTTTGTCATGTTCCATCACTCACCCCGAGCTGTTATGATAAAAAAAAAAAACTAAAAGTTTGTCTTATAAAAAGAAAAAAAAAAAGAATTCCAAAAATAGTTCCCTCATGTTCTTTACCTGTGTAAATCCTCTTGGCTTCTTGGCATGTTTTATGTGGAAGCTCAGTGTCTGTCACAAGTCCAACTAACAGACTAAACATTTAAGTTGATATTTATGGAAATGCAGAGTCAACCTGGCTGTAGCGGAAGCCCTGGAGAGCTAAGAGCAAACATGTAAACATTGAGAAAGGAAAGAGAATCAAACCCACATCCTGTTATCTGTGACTTCAGTATAATATCAGCAACTGTTAATGTACCTTACGCTGCTTTACAACCCCCCCACTGACTTCAAACAGTGACCACCGCTTTGTGTGGTTTTGATCACGTATCTGCCTGAGTGGCCGTGACTGTGGCTGCAGTGATTTGCATGTGCGATTGTATATGCGAGCATTTAACCCCGGAATAGAGTTTACACACCGTGTGCACAGGCTTTGAGAGCTAACGTGGCATGCAGGGCACATGTCGTCAACAGCGTGTGCGTGATGCACAGGAAGCTGGCACTCTTACAATAGCAAACCCTCCTAGAGCAGCCAGTGTGACCTGCTTCACGCTGCTCCAAGCATCACCTGTAGTTCCTCCTTCTTTTGACTTCTCACAGCTTCAAAATGAGGCTTCCATTTCGTGGTTTTACCCTGCGACGGCAGGGGACAATGCTTTGTGCCCTAATGCGCTTTTACTTTCTCCGTCTTCCACCTTTATGTCGGTCTTTTCTCCCCTGCTGCTCGCCCCCCCCCCCTTCACCCCCTCCCCCCCGTGGCTGTACATGCATGACCCTTGTATCGCCATCTGGTCCACATTGGGGACTGCCACTGTCATCTGCTGATAATTACTGTCACCTGCACATTGCGCGGTGCGATAAACACTTGGCGTTACCAGCGGCGAGCCACGGCACCGCAACGCTTGTTTAGGCTGCGTCAGAGCTGGTGGGAGAGAGAGCCGGTAGGAGAGAGAGGAGTCTCAAGGCAACACACAAGGGCTTTCATTGCAGCATGAAGTGTCTTTTCCTTTTCTCCAACAGCACCTGTGACACCTGAGTCCACGCTAACCATATCTAACAAGATTCAATGCCACACTAATATTGCCACATCCCATGTTTGTCCTTACTGCCAGGACTCTTAGGTCAAGGCACAGAGGGTTTCCCCCCTCGCATGTTTATACGTCTACATCACTGACCTTTGCTTGCACAGGAAATCCATCTGTGCTGATATACAGTATCTAAATGATAAATACTTCCCTTCAAATATTTATAATAGGTTCAGGAAACCACAAGAACATAATAGTTTAAATTAGGCTCATCAGATGCAAGTGGCTTGTTAGACAACATCCAATTTTTTGAAGTTCAGGATACTCTTTTCACACGCTGCGGTGGGTAAAAAAAAAAAAAGAAAGAAAGAAACAAAAAAAGAAAAAACCCTCAGGAGTCAAGGGTTGCAATCATAATGATTTAATGATGGGCTTATCCTCGGTGCAGTATAGTGTAAATCCTACCAGCAAGGGAATATAGCTTCGTCCCCTCTAGTGGTTTATCCTCCGGTGCTTTAGTCTCTAAATCTGCCGGTGACACTGACAATTATTTGACCCTTGTGAGGAAGCTGAGCACTCAGCCGCTAAAAACACGAAGGTTCAGAAGTTTGGAAACAAAGCAATTATGTTTTATTATTCAAATACATGTGCAGACTTCCTGCACAGAACCAAATGTGCAAAGTGTCCACATTTTGTCTGCAAAGCAATGTTATTTTGCACATGGACAGAGTCATTTGATAATTTGGCAGCTATCTGAATGTCTCTGACTTTATTGCAAGATGTTTTTAAAATGTCCTGTTGTTAATTCATCACACCATTTTTTTTGCAGACAGATGTTTCACTGTTTTGGGTCATTTTACTGTAAAGTGCTTGTAAGTTGTTCATTTCTATTATGAGTATTCATATGTGTATTTTGACAGGGTGTTAAAGAGTATTATCTCCATGTAGTAGTCCGAAAGTCAGACTGAAATTTGAATTGTGCGTAAATTATGTGTGTAAGGAATGATATTGCAGCAATCACTCACATTTTTTCAATTTCTCAGACAAGAATAAAACTGTTTTTTGGTCATTTTTCTGGAAACTGCAACTTAGTTTCAAGCCTCTAGATGGGCTTATCTGATGGCAGCAGTCGGCCACTGGCAGACAAAAAATACTGCTAAAGTGCCCTCTAAGGTGCCCCTACAGAGCAAACATGATAAAATGCCCTCTAAGGTGCCCACAAAAAGAAGACATACCGAAGTTCTGTAATGGCTGTCTCAGTTAGTAAATCAGGATGAAGTGCCCTATAGAGTGGAATGAAATGCCCTCATGGGTGCCCTTTCAGTGGAAGGAAATGTGATGTTGCCCTGTAAAGTGCCCCCACAAGTTAGAAAACATGATAAAGTGCCCTTTAAATGGAGACGATGTTATGCAATGCCCTCTGAGCTGCCATTGCAATGCGGTGAGTTGCTGGTTCTGTGTGGGTGCCCTTTTAGAAAAAACAAAGAAAAAGAAAAATATACCACTTAGGGTCTAAACACACTGAAGTGCAGAATTGGGCGTCCTTTCACGGAAAAAAAAAAAACACCATTAAGTACCCTTTAGTGTGCCCCCACGTGTGAGATAACATGATGCCACGATGAGTGCCCTTTCAATGACTGTATGGGAGAAAAATATGGTGAAGTGCCCTTCCAGTGAAGAACATGAGACACTGTTCTATGGTAGAAAGTAATGTATCCTTAATGTAGGCTGGCCATTGGGAAAATACATTTTGGTATAGTACACTCACTAGTTTGCGCAACCTTTTAGATTGTTTTGTTGTCTCAACTGCATCATTCTCCAAACTGAAGCTGATCAACACCCAGCTTAGAAACAGATGTGGAGAAGAAAGGCTCTCAGATCTTCTGTTGTTGTCCATTGAAAGGGACATCCCATTTGACCATAACAAGGTCATTCACAATTACAATCTCATGTCCAAATAAAGGATTCTGCTTTGATCTGACCAGTTTTGCTTCTTGCTTCCCCAACACTTCCCGACAAGACTTCTCAAAACAGCTTACTCTCAAAATGTTAATAGTTTTACTAGAGTTTTTTTTTTTTTTTCAACAAGGCCATATGTGGGTTTAGTGGGAAAACAGTCTCAAACATTATAGTCTATGACAAAAATGTATCAATACACATCTCAAAATGATAAATTAACAGAGGATTACTTGTTTTGCTATTGCATGTAAGAATTAGCGTTAGCACTGCAATCTCAACACTATCTACAGCCAGTGAGATGATCTGTCATTATTACAACATGGTCATAATGTTCCCCCAATGCACTGGACTCCACCGGATCTTGGGGGGATTTTAAGACGCTCTCCTTTTGCAAGTTTCTGCTTCATTTCACTTCTCACTGACCGCTAGCTCCCCACACTTGTGCAGCGCATCGGGTACGCTGAGTCTCTCCCTGCTTCCTCTAGTTGCAACACGTGACGAGCAGCTACGGCAGCTGACGGGGACAATCAGAGGGCCCCCACCCCCGAAGTTTTATGCGTAACAACATGCTGGAACCCACCTGACACGCAATCTGTGTACTGGCGAACGTTACTCAACATTACAGTTGGATCTGTGACTATTTAAGGTATATTACCAACCTGTGTACAAAAGTGACGTTTTCTCTTATTTCATACAGAACCAATTACCGAGTGGGCAAAGAGGGCACTGAGCACTGATTCCCACTAGATGTTACTTATTATATATATATATATATATAATATATAACTGCAGCTTCAGCACACTATTTTGTTAATTTTGTATTATTAAAAGGAGAGGAGCTGGCTAGCGTTAGTTGTCTGTAATTCATGGGTCCAAGTTCTGGTGACGGCACAGACCGCATTTTTCTGTCCGAACCTGACCTGAGTCCAAGAGAGTTGTAAATGAGCCTGACCTGAACCCGACAGGCATTCAGTTTGTTGTTGTTACCTTGGTCACAGCTTGACTATTTACCCTGGTTACACATTTGTGGGCACCTTAAATGGAAAACCAACATAACTGAACATGACCCAAACCCAAACATCACTTCTAAGTTTTTTTCCAAATCAGAACAAAACCCAGTTTCTACATTATCATGACAGCAAATAACAAGCCTGTCCAAGCTCACAGCAACAGGTAACATCACCACTCAGCACATTACCCTGTGATTCAAATGACAACAGAGTAACAGAGGGCACTTCAAATTACAGACAGGACCAAATAAAAGCTACTGTCAATCCACAGCTAGCTGTAAATAACATACACTAACTTAAATAAATGTTCTTGAAAAATACACCAAATATACAATATAAAGTGAACACCAATGACAGCATTATTGATTTCTTAGCAAAAATATATATTTTAATTTCAGTTGGACTTTAAACACCAGTTTCTGGAAATAACCGGGCACAACTCGACCAGTCCACTGGCATTATATATTAATGGTTTTTCCTTGACAATTGAAGAGTGTGGAGAAAAGGTCCCTGATTGGGGGTCCTAAACTGTCCCCAGTGGCCTGAGAGCAGCTGATAATTGTGAGCGGGATAGATGTGTATATCAAATAGTTTACAAAATGAAGCCAGCTGTGTTTTCCCTGCATACTGTGGCTTCCTGATACGCACCATTAAACCTTATTAGCTACTTCCTTTAACTGAGATCCTCCTCACCCCATCTTCCACCCCTCATATTAACGTTTTTTTCTGTTCCTCCAACTGGAAATTATTTGCTTTATTGTAGAGTGTCAACCTCTCGCTGTAGTTTTCTGACGCGACATAATTGGCACTTTAGAATATAATCATGGATGAGAGCTGTGTGATTGTGGTCTTTTATGCGCAAATTTCAGCAGATTGTTGATTACTTTGTTCTGCCTTCACCCCCTTGGTTTCTCTGTGCATACGACTCATCTCTGATCCCTCTGTCAGTCTGGGTACCTTCTCTCAAAGGTCCTCTCTTCACCGCGCGGCTCACAAGCCATTAGCTTTGAAATGACTCATAAAGAATCAATTGAAAATGATCACAATAGGGAGTGAATATCGGAGAGGACGCTGCGTGGCTTGTGAACAGATGTCGGCATACACGTTGCATGACAGACACATTATTGCTTTAAACAGACATTACCAGCGCAGCCAAATGGGAGAGATAATTGCAGCGATGTTTAGATATGACAATAATTTCTTGGAACGCAAGAGAGGGGAAAAAAGTGACTCCAAATACATGGACACGTGGGCTGTTGAGTACTGCCGGTGTGAGGACACAACCTCCAGTCATAAATCAGGACTTGCAGAAAAGTGGATGAAATATAATTTGCTGGAAGTTACTGTATGAAACTCAGGCTTTAATAAGACAAGCTATAGAGATGATGTATTGCTGGAGGTTGAGAATGTTGATGTAACCCAAAGTTGTTATAGTAATTGCTCCTTGTACCTGGGTGGTCCCTTTGAGAATAGACTGCATGATGTGTGTGTGTGTGTGTGTGTGTGTGTGGGTGTGTATGTGTGTCAATATGTGCTTGTATTGGTGGGTGTAGGGATGGTGTTGGCCTTTTACAATTGATAGCTTCCTATGCGGACAGATATAGTAACAGCAAAAACACCACAGCTGTCTGATAGTATAAAGTTAGAGCAGTTAACCCCTGCAGCGCTGGGTGGATTGATGGAAGCCTCTTACAATGGGGCCCTTATCCTGAGCAGGAAGTTACACTGATGATTGTGAGAACCAGGGATGGAAAGTGACAATAAGTGATTAGTTACTGAGCTGTGATGGGTTTACATTTCTTCAGAAACATGTTTTTTTTTTTACATAAAGTTCAGATTATTGTTAGAAAACTATGAGCATTATTAGTGGTATATTAGTTGCCTTTTTTGAGTAAGTCGGTGTTAACACTAAATTCAACATAAGCTTGTTAATGGGTCAAAGGGACCTTGAATATTCACTTTTTGTACGTAAATGTGCACATGAACATGTTTAAAGCCATCATGTGTAAAATACTTTGATTGTAGCATCTTTCAAATTATTATAACACCACTTTTTGTTTGCTGTGTTTCTGGTGGAGTAGTGGCATGTATACTGGCATTAATTCTTTGTCTACTGTAAAAGAAGCAGAAGCAGGGACCACAACATCAACATCAACTTTATTGCACTTTTTTTTTCTCTTTTATTGTGCTTTTTTCCAATTTCCAGCACTCAGATTTTTTATTGCACAGATTGAAAGTATTCATAAAAACAGTTGTATGGAAACATAATACTGTGTCTTTTTATATATATATACTCGCTAGGAGTTGCAGGTGTCAGAAACTTACACATACATATAAGTTCTTTTTGCTTAACTGGTTTCCATGATCAGGCCAGTTTTTTTTACCATTTGAACAAGCAAACCTACACTCCGCTGTTTCAGATCACTCATTATGAATCACAGTATTCAATTAAAAATATCTGTATGGAATATTTCATGAGAAGAGGCCTCTGTTTATTCAAATTTAATCATCTCACAATGTAAGTACAGGTAAACTAAACATGCTGCAAATGTAAACATCTTTAATATAATCATGTAATAAGCTAAGATCCTCTCAGATGCCACATTCATATTTTCATTAAACAGACAACAGATTTCATTTATCACAAAAATGAAGACTAAACAAATACGTAGCATTAAATATATTGTTATCACTTATTAACCTTTTTTTTCTCAGGTACTGCAACTTTCCACTTAACATAGGACAGCCAGATTAATGTGTAACTTAACTATATTGAGAGCTGGAAACAGATATTTCTTCCCTCTCTCTCTTAGAGGAGCCCCACATGTCCTTGAAGCTTTGCGAAGTGTGATTTGTAAATGAGATAGGCGAGTATTACAGACCCTTGGTATTTCTCTTGGCGCCCTGCGATCAATTAAAGCGCGACAATAATAAATGTATACATTTAGAGGGATTTCGCTCCGGTGACAAATGATTTTACCCTTGAGCTATTGACATTGTCTGGGAATAAGCTGTGTCTGTCCCTGTTGTGTATTCTGTCTGAGGGTCCCTTCCTCTGCTCGGGGAGTCTGAGGACATGGCAGACACATATTCATCATTAACATGTGAGCATGGATGCACACACACACACACACACACACACATACACGCATGCATTTTCCCCATGAATGCAAGCATTCTCAGCCTAACGGGTGAAAAGTCTAACCCTTATTGTACGTCTGCTGGCTCACAGGTCAAAAGAAAAGTTAGAGTTGATCATTGTTCTTACTTGTAATGGGATTTAGAAAGAAATATTTGTGCGGTTCAGTTGCTCGCTGATACCATCTTTAGATCGAGGTAATTGGATCCCCTGTAGTCAACTGAATGATGATGGTGAGCTCTCTTTTTAAGTGGGATGGGAAAATTGAAGACTCGGAGTGGTTACATGTTCTTTGTTGTACGAGCAACGTTTCCTTTTGCTCATTCATTTCACAACTCTCTTTTCTAATGTTTGTTTTATTCCTTTTTTCTCCAAGGCGAGCAGATTTACTCCCGAGTCTCACCCATCTAACCCACTTTTCATACTTCTTTTTGGACCCGACATGAAAATTGGAAAATATATCTTCTAATCCCCTTTTGATTTTATTCATGGCTTTGATATGTTACCTAGTTCATATGATTGATTGGTCCAGGGGGTGATTGAATCGTAGTAATAGAAGTCATTAAGCTGGTGGGGATCTAATATTACCAATCTGCTCGCCCCCTGAAAGATCCATCAATAGGTGAGATATTTTCTCGTGGAGAGAGGGGGTGAGCGGGCGGGTGACACATTTAACATATTTCAATAACGTAATTTTCATGTGGGGCAGGTCAGGCTGTGAGTACAAAGGGCAATAGTGTTGGAGTGTGTGAGTTGAATCGGGGCGTATGCTAAGCAAATCAATAAAACATTAAAGGCAGCATGCAGAGAGCAGCCCATTTGGTACCTGTCTGCCAAGGGCAATGGTCTAGCTACTCAGAAAAGAGAGAAGGATTGGAGTTGCTGGGCTTGAGGAATGCTCTGGCACCAACATAATTGGAAGGTAGTTGCCTTATGACTGCAAATTGGGTTTTTGCGCTTCATCAATAGGCATTTTGACAAGCAGCGTCCATCACGGCGCATCTCACTCTTGCCACGCCGTGCAGAGAGAGAAGTGTCTTAATAATTACATTAAATCTCCCCCTCTCACCCACCCCCAGCAACCTTCCTTATTGTTGGACAAGAAAAGCAATATGGTATAATTAGGTCTGATTAGGATGGTGGTGGTGGTGGTTGAAGGGCGGTTTAGATACGTTTCCGGTGAGATTTGCAGATGAATGAAGTTACCATAGCGACGTGCATCTGTATCCACCAGTGCGTAAAGCATAAAGCAAGGCACGCGGGCACGCATAACATCTGTTAACTGAGAGCACGCCAGGCGTATTGACACTGACCTGCTGTGATAGGTGAACTAATGTTGCCTAAATGCAGATGTGTAGCAGTTATAGGTGACCAGCTGGAAAGATTATGTGCATTATGTGTTTCACCTTTGAGCTGCTGGGTAAAACTATGGCAGCGCACTGGTTTGCGTTTGTTGAGTTTAACCCTTTTATTGCCTGTTAGGCAGGTGAGCCGGGGACTGGCTGATGAAATACAGACTTATAGCGATACTTTTAGACATTTTGCCTGTTATTTAGAGAAACAATGAGGTTCTTTATTTATCAGTCTAGCAAATTCTAATGATTATGTTAACAAAAAAAAAGGTTATATAAGTATAGTGAATCTGTAGGCCTAGAAGCTTTTTTAGCAGAATATTTGTTGAAAAATTGCACAGATTTTTTAAATCCATGACAAGAAAGTGGAGATACTCTTTTGAACCCTGAGCCAACAAAAAAAAAAAAAGATCCAAAATAACTCACTGCTGTTCACAGGCTGATCGCCTTGAGGGCACAGTAGTAACTGAGGGCATCTCAGAGAGAGATGATCAACATATCCCCTACGCTCTCATCTGAATTTTGGCAGCTGTTCAGTTCAAAGTTTAGACAGATTTTAGCCAATAAACCAAACTAAAATTGTAAAAGTGAAGGTGACAAATGTTACTCCTATGAAGCTTTAATCTAAATTTGTTGCCAATGACCATCTTTTCAGGTGTAAATGTCACAGAAAACATCTAAGAAATACTTTTTAATCATTATTTATTACTGAGGACAGAGGTGAAGCATTTAGACTAATGGGACACTAAAATACACCCCTGAAACACACTCACTTCCTGAGCCTAAACCTAGTAACAAGATTTATTTCCATGCCCTACCTTTATTTGTCCATGTAGCTTGCACTTTGAAGGTGTATTCTTCTTGTTTCTATGGAGAGTATAAACAATAAGATGTCACTACTTAACCACGAGTGTGGTGTACAGCAGAAAAATGTATGTCTGCGAGAGTAAACGTCTAAGTGTCTAACCTTAAAGCTAACCAGTCATACAGAAACAAGCTGCTCGAAAACTCAAAGATACCACAAGTTCCTTCAGCTACAGGAGCCTCAGAAGACCAGAATGCAATGCAGTCAGTACTGTACATTTTGTAGGAGTGACAGGAGTTTGATGTTGACAGAAAAAAGAAGAAAAAAAACTGTTGCTCCACTATCATCATCATTATTGCTGCCTGCACCCACACATGAATCCCACAGCTGAGCGCAACATGTTAACACAGCAGGGTGAGGAGAAGTGGGGTCATCAAAGTAAATTATAATACATGGAGATGTAACCCTTTCACTGAACATCGCAGGATGTAGACATAGAGCTGTGACAGAGGATCAGAGCATGGATTTCACAGCTAAGTCTAAAAAAAATACACCGTAATCCTCTAAACAGCATCTCACCGGCACGATGTCTGATTTTTTTTTTTTTTTTTTTTTTTTTTTTTTTTTTTTAAGGACCACAGTTGATGCCAGACATCAGCAAAAAGCCACGGTGTCGAAGTATGCGCTCAGTGAATATAATATGTTCACACAGGAGCATTAAAGTCGAGAAATCAGCTCGCACAATTGTCAGTTCCTCTGGGAAGTGCACGGCGGACGGGGGACTGCATTAGCAAGTGGGGATGTTTCAGGTTTACTGCCCACAGGGGGGGGTGAAGGTTTAGGATACCACTGTTTCTGGCAAGATGATGTGAAGAGAATGAGATGGAAGTCTAAAGACATGGATTTCTTGTTAATGGATGTGTCACTTAATATTACACAATTCTGAAAGAAAAAAAAAAAAAGCCATGAGAAACAAACAAACCAGTCAATCCTCACTCTTTTAGTCAGGGGTTATCCACATATTGTCTGGAGTGCTGCGGACCCCCTCGTCTTTGTGTCTGCTTCTTATAAACACAGAACTGGACAAATAAAACAACAGGAAGTGTGTGACAGAACAGCTCTGTTTGGTGTACGGTTTGATGTGTCATCACATTCGGTTTATGGATGTTTCTGCCCTTGTTTTTGTTTTGAAATTGTGTAAACTTTTTTTGCGAGAGATGTACACAGATAAGTGAATGTTTGGATTGCTGCTTGTTTAGTCATCCCAGCGTCTGTTATTGCAATTATAATGACGGGCAATAATTGCAAATATCATTTTCATGATGGGGCTACGCAGACAGGAACGCTGGAGATGCTATTTAGTGAGCGGATGAGATGGGACAGATGAGCGTGATATTGTGCTGTTGATCTAAAAACCCTATCTAAAAAAACGACACCTCATTTGTTAACTAAAAGAGCTTTTTCTCTTCCTGTCATGCATCACCACTGCTCAGGTTTCATAAAATCTCACTCGGTTGCCATGTGTGATTTTCTCTTGCAGGAATCGTCTGAAAAAAATAAAGTAAAAACAATTATCCTGCTATTTTGGAGGCATATTTCTTTAAAATTGGACAGTCTGGGGAACTGTAATAAACCTAAGTGCTGGAATGAAGAAAAAGCTCCTTTTAAAGGCGTCCACCTTGGGGAGCATGCCACTGGAAATCCTCTGGCTCTTTTTAATACATCAAAGCAGCAAATTAATCCTGAATACAACACATGTACAGGCAGGTAAATGAAGATAAAGTCACAGTGGACCTAGGCTACATGCCTCTTATTACAGGACCTTGATAAACCCCACCTCAAGCCTTACAAATGGCTTATTGGGAGGTGTGGGAGAAACGTATTCTTAATAAGGCTGTCAGTTTACAAGGGAAGTGTAAGCAAGAGAAAAATGGACTTAAGAACACAAAGACAGTCTCTACAAATACTGGTGCAATATATACTGTATCTTCCAAAGCTGAATAAGTTTATATATCAGCAGAAGAAGAAATAATCTCTTCATCTAAATTTACCATAGATTAAGTAGTTTAATCAAGTAGAGACACTGGTGCCAAAAAATGTTATGGGCTCCAATAATTTTCCACTTAGCCTTCTGAATAATACAGATATAAATCCTCATGATTTGTCCATGTTCTCGCTGTGACTAAGCTCTTACTCATTGTCATGACAAAGAAAGGCGAGCCATGAAGTGTTGTGGAAGATTATGGTTTGGAGCAATGACTCAGGAGTGGCTGACGTGAAGCTCCAGGACGTCAGAACTGTCGACCGGCTCCTAATTGCAGTTATTATTCAGTTTTAATTGTTGCATGATGGGGATCAGCAGTTAGTTCTCTAATAAGGGATGAGCAAACCCACATTTTATCCTACAACAAACAAAGGATTTTAGAATCATTATCTCATCAGCAACTTAGTAACTACTGTATAAAAGATATGCATACAGTCATTTAAGTCACTGAAATAGAAAAGACGTTACTGTAGTGAAGAATACCCAAAGGTCAAAACAGCTGCATCTTCACAAAACATTTTTAAGCAACCAGTCACTGTATAGTGTATTTTTTTGGTCTGGTGACATGAAGCCATTAAAAGTGTGGAAATTGCTACATTGGGAGTGTGAGTCAACATGTTTCTCTGGTTGTTTGGCTGTATTTAGGAGACAATAGAAGGAACCTGATGTCAGCTGTCCTCTATAGTGTTTTTTTCACTAGTGCTACCAATAATTTCCAAAGGTTTATTAATCCTTACAGTAAAGGTCCCCACTAATTGATACTTAATTCACCTGATTTAATTAAACTTAACAGCGAAGTCCCAAATTGTCTTTGAACAGCCGCCAGAAAGCACACATTCATACAAACCATGAACTGAGATCTGAGACTGAGACCCAAACCCAGTCCGTCAACCGAGACCTGTCACACCTGGAACTGCTGAATGTGAGACCTGGTCCCAACCTGAGACAGATGCTGTAGTTACCCTTACATAAAGTTGTATGCTTGTTTTAGACAGGCAGTATCACAAATAATGTGACAACAGCAATTGACC
>NW_019174446.1:4449454-4618481 GCF_002260705.1 Seriola dumerili | reverse complement strand
GAAACAAATCACCCAAACACATTCCTATCTGCTACTTCCCGGACAATTGAATCACTGGAAGTCAGAGCAGCCAATCACGGCGTCGCAGGGCCGCCATTCGTAAGGAAGACTCGCTCGTAATTGAGCTTTATTGAAACGGGAGTGTGTCAAGAGCGACTACATCAGAATCGCCGTTGCGAGTTTACGCCAGACAAACTTTCATTACATTCAACAGCCATTTCACTTGGTCGCCCCCACCCCCCCGAAGTTTTATGTGTAACAACATCCTGGAACCCACCTGACACGCAACTTGTTGCCCACTTGGGGGCACTAAAATGTGTACTGGTGAACGTTACTCAACATTACAGTCAGATCTGTGTCTATTAAAGGTATATTACCAACCTGTGTACAAAAGTGACCCCTTCTCTTATTTCATCCAGAGTCAATTACCGAGTGGGCAAAGAGGGCAAACGTAATGAAATCTCATACAAATATTAGGCTTCAAGTTCCAGTATTTGAACCTAATTTTCCAGGGGGTTTAACAGAGTATGTGATATCCTGGGATTCCCGCATGTAGTATTTCAGAGAGTGTTTCTGTGTCATTATTGGCACATCTGTGTAACTGAGGTGACATATTTTATTCCCCGCAGGGCCAGAAGACAGTATAATCCCCCAGAGATGACTTCCTTTTGATAGTGCGCTCTGAAAGCTTCCTGTCACTTAGTGCAGTTTGACAGCATCATCACAGCCACCATTGATCTGTTTGCTTGACTCTGCATTATTAAGATGACAACTGTGTGTGTGTGGGTGTTCGCTGTGTGTGTGCGTCCCAACTGTAATGCATGTCTCAGATCCATTATAACCCGATTAGATTCCCCTCTCCTGGAAGCGCCGCTCTGTGACAGAGAGCATAATCTTTAATGGAATTTGTGTGAAATTAAATTATACGAGCATCAATAAACATAACATAATTCAGAAGAGTAAATGGGCTTAATTTATTGGATGGGCAGTCGTAATGGCACCGGTGTGTATAGAATGAAGATGTCAGGGGGACAGGTTTGAAACAGCGGGTTAAAAAAATAGGGTTGACAAATACATTATCCGTGTGTATGCGTGTGTATGCGTGTGTATGCGTGTGTATGCGTGTGTGTGTGTGTGTGAGTGCATGCGTATGTGTGACACTTTAAGTGAGAGAGATAAATGTTAACGGTGAGGCATAGCGGGGTCTTCACTGTTCTTACAGTTCTGTGTGAGAGTGTGTATGTGTGTATGTGCGAGTGTGTGTGTGTGTGTGTGTGAGTGTGTGTTCAATATTCTGAGGCAGGAATTTGGAACAGCAGGAAACTGGCAGATTCTTCATCCACATGAGTGGGTAAAGAAAGTTCAACCTTTTATTAGAGAGGACTGTAATTTAATGGGCAGGGTGCACACATGGACTGAGAGAGCCGAGCGAGAGATGAAGACAGAGGGTGGCGAGGGAGGGAGAGAGAGAGAGGGAGAGGTAGAGAGAGAGGGAGAGAGGAAGACAAAGATTAGATTGAGAGACAGATGAAAAGATAGCCAGAAATGCGATGGGGATGGACTCAGAGAGAAAAGGGGGTGAAAAAAAAAAAAGGTTGAAAAGGCTGGGGTGAAAACATATTGAGGGATGGAGTGAGAAAGAAAGGCTTGGAGTATGTGTGTGTGCGCGCTTCTGTGTGTGTGCTTTGAAAGGAAGATTTGATGGAGTGGCTCTGCAGCTGTAACAGTCAAGTGTTTGATTGCCCGGGTGGGAATCGTGTGAGGTTGTCATTTTGCGTCTTAACCTTTTCGGGGGAGCTTTTCTTTTTTTGGGTGGGAGGTTAATAATCAAAAATGATCTGCTTCACTAGAGCAGATAAATAGTGTCAAACACAGCTGGGACAGAGAGGGGCTGACTGGCCACCACAGAGCTAAATTGATGGTTGTAGCTGCAGAGGAGACGGGGAAAAAAGCCCCCTCGCTCTACTGTATGACATGAATAGACTTCTAGGTGTCGTTTTTTTTTTTTTTTTCTTCCTTTTTTTCTGCTCTGTCGTTTTTGTGATGAGCCGCAGTCAGAAGCCAGGCGGCGCAGATGTAAAGTGTGTGTCGCCCCGAGACGTGGCAGCACAGTAGCAGCTGAACCGACGGAGCTGCCTTTACAGCGGCCTTTCAATTTACAAGCTGAAAGGTTGACATTTTTATTCATTATTTTTTTCTCCTTTCACTCGGTGGTGGGTTGTGTGTATTTCAGAAATGTTCGCCACACTGTTGACTCTGTGTGAGGGATTATGTCATAGTCAGACACACACACGCTCACACACACACACACACACACATGCACACACACACACCCATGCACACACACAATAAGACAGAAAAAGGTGCAAGCTGTTGAAGACATATGTCACTGTCACATTTTTTATTCTCTCCTCCCCCCGAAGGCCTGACTGTTTTTGAAAGATATACTGTCCACAAAGGCTCCTCTCCTTTATCCCATAAATCTGTTTGTGTGGCGGATAAAAGGAGATGGACTGAGAGGAAAAGAAAAGCAACTCAGTTTACTTTATCATCTTTCACTCTCCCACCCTCCCCACCTACCCCTCTTCCCCTCTGCCCTCGCTCCAGCACCAGATTTGTGGCCATAATCGAGGATAACTTACAGTATAATCTTGTTTGTTCCTTTCTTAAATGGAGCGATAACATCTCTCCGGATCATGAGTGGAACGGCAGCGGGGGGGCAGAGGATGAGGAGGAAGGGGTGGGTGGGGTGGGTTGGGTTGCGGGATGGGGGTGGGGGTGGGGTTCATGGTAGATGAAGAAGGAGGAGGAGGAGGAGGAAGGCGGGAGGTGGGACTGTAGCAACAGCAGGGGAAGTGGGAAAGGATAGAGAGGCTGTTGCACCTCTTTTCTTTATGTGGAAATCCTATAGCGGTGGCATTTATGACCAGATGCCTGGTTGCTTCCACTCCAGGATTTACTAACCCCCTCACACACACACACACACACACACACACACACACACACACACAAACACACACACATTCAACTAGCAATGTAGGCGCAATGTTATCTTGAGAAAGCACAGTAATAAATATCAACAATATAAGAGGTCAGCAAAGGTCGATCGGCGAGGAAGATCCCCTGTCATAATTTGTTTAAGGTCCTGCATCACAGAGCTGTTTGTGGGATTATCAGTGCTGTGTGTGTGGGGGCTTTAAATGCAAACTGTTCATTATTCAGTGAAGGAAAATGGGCTTTTGTTTAGATCAGTCACAGTCGTAAGAGCTCCCAGTGACACTGCCATATACACTGGACTAGAGAATCCTTACTGGGAGCGCTGCATTTGTGATGATTGGTGATGTTTATCTATTAAATACAGTTAGAATCAATTAGGCCGGATAAACCTCATGAACTCAACTTTTGACTCATGTGCAAGTTCTACATTTAAAAGGAAATGCAAAAGCTATTAATTTAGCGTAAAGCATTACTGCTTTATGTTGTTTGTTTATGGTGATCACTGACTGGAGGTCAGGGATTATCTTCAATATGATTTTCATCTTTGATCTTCAGCTTTATTTCAGTCAGTTCAGTAAAATAAAGTTTAATATATACACGTATACAATGATAATACCTGTACATATCACTGCTGTCCCGTGAAAACAATGAATTTGAGCATTAAGTAGTTTGTCTTACTTC
Source organism: Seriola dumerili (assembly GCF_002260705.1). Lineage (NCBI taxonomy): Eukaryota > Metazoa > Chordata > Actinopteri > Carangiformes > Carangidae > Seriola > Seriola dumerili. The sequence goes on along the minus strand of NW_019174446.1, from coordinate 4,614,803 downwards.
TCTTATATATGTATGTATAAAAAAGAAATGTTATTGTCTAAAAAGTACATTAATTCACAAAACTCACACTCATGGACAAGTTGGTGTGAATAACAATATAGTAAAACACAGTTGTAACAATATAAAACACTGTATACGTCTGATAAATACAGTACATTAATACTTATAACATGTCACTAATGTGTGATGCAACCCATCTGTTAAATGTTTATACATGTTTATACGTTGCTTTTAAATACAACATACATTATATCTAGGACTTACACAGTATATGTCAGTTACAGGTGATATGATTCAGTTAGACTTTCTTTCCGTCATTTGTAATTTCAAGATGATTTTCTCCTCTTTGTGGTTTTACTGATAGCAAATCTTAATCCTAAGTGATTATTTTTAATGATTACTTTATATAAATTGCGGTGTAACTTTCAGACATGGCTGAAGCTGCGCACTCATTAAAAGCCTGTTGTTCGTGCGCCTGTTCCTCAGAGAGAAAGGACAGCTCCGAGATGCAGATCCCTCATGAGGAGAGCTATAGAAATGTACGCCTTGTTAATTATTCAAAAGGCTGAGCAGGCGGCTCCGAAGCTTTAGCGATAAAGCCGATCGGAGATGAGGGGTAGTTTGCAAAAGCAAACCCGATAAAGAAGACCTCAGCCTTGTGTCTGCCAGCCGGTGGACCTTCCCAGCCAAACCTTCCCCCATGTTGAGGGTGCGCCTGATGGATGGGCCTGCATTTCCTAAGCTTGGGAATTACCCCATCCCCCCCACCCACCACCCCCCATCCTCACTGCACCTTTCTCAACCTCCCCTCTCTCCCCAGCTTGGACAGGTGATACAAGTGTATATTTATTTATTTCCTTTAATACTCTTCTTTATCTCCTTCATTGTTAGTAGGCCTGTGAGATTGATCAATATTTAATTTTCTGGGAGAAGGAGTGGGGAGGAATCAGGGCTGCAGTGACACTCAGGAAATTGTCCTCCACAGTCCGGCTTCATTCTCTCATCCTCTCCCTTCCCTCATCCTCCCCTCATCTCTTGTCTCATCCTATCCCTCTTCCCTCTGTCTCCCCACATCTTTTCTTTCACACCTTCTTCCTGTTACTCTGTTAACCACTGTTTCTCCATGCTGAACAAAAGTGGCTGCTATTCCCCCTGACACAAAGACCAAGGCTGAGGTTAACTTCTAATGTAATGAATGATCATAAAGGGAGTTGCTGTGCCCTCTTGCAGGAAGGGCCTTGCTCTGAACAGAGCCCTTTGGTGACCTTTGACCCCATATAGTCATTGCCCAGTGCTTGAATATGCCCTTTAATGACTTAGCAGTCTAATCAATGGATCATTTTTCACTTTGAAGACTGGGAGGTTTCTTTTAATGCCGTAAGCAGAAGAGAGGAGCACAATGAAGGGGCAGAAATAAAGGCAAGACTGCCCATATTGTCATTGTGTATGTTTCCTTCTCTATCTGGTGGCAGTGTAAGAAGATGCTGACACTTGCTGTGGTTTGAAAATGAAAAATTGGAGGCCTGGCCCTGCCAATAAAGCGTTGAGACAACTGCTTAGTCAGGTTCAACTAATCATGTCTTTTTGTCAATGTATTTGAAACGAGCGAATTGTCGTCAATGACATAAGCCATCATTGTCTTGACCCTAAAGCCCTCTTTAATTAACCCATACATTTGATTTAATGCCTTTACTTTCGTCTTTTCTGGACTTTTTTTTTTCTGGGTTTTGACATACTGAAGTTACACACTGGAAAGATTAGAAACCAAAATCTATGTTTTATGTTGAATGACTTTAAATGTTTAGATACAAATCAGTCTAAGCTCACTTTAGGCATCAAAGGAGCAAACACGTGTTGTGGAAAAGAAGGGTATTTTTTTTTCCTTTCCGATGCCACTTTAAGGAGGAATGTTAAATGGCTCTCAGTGGATTGAACACATTCTCGCAGCTACTTAAAAAAAAAAAAAAAAAAAAAAGACGAAGCATCCTTGTTTTGCTCCTCGCATTATCAGTGCTGCAATACAGTAGATGATCATGAAAGGGAGCTGATAGTTTTGACTGCAGGCCATTGAGACTCACTCTAGATAGAGGGCAGTGCCACCGCGGCTCTCATTATGACCCCAACCCCCCTTCCCCACTCCCTTCCCTTTGCCCCTCTTGGTAATCGCCACCAGAAGGGTGCAGGAATTTCTCCGCACATGCTGGTGGTTTCTGGCTCGTTTCAACCTCTGCTTCCCATTGACTGGCGGAGGAATTTAAATTTTCATACACAGCGAGGAGAAATTGCTCTCGCAAAGTTGTTCCTGTCTCAGAATGCCTGGCTCGCTTTGAAATATCCACTCTAAAGACTTTGAAAGCGAGTGATAAAATGTTATCAGGAGAGCAGCAAAAAAAAAAAAAAAAAAAAAAAAAAAAAAAAAGAGAGAGCTATTCTTTTATAGGTCTCAAACTCTCTTTCTCGCTCTCTCTCTCTGAAGTGGCAGCAGCCAGTTTTAGCTCTGTCTATCTGTGATCCACATAGCTGACTAATGGTGTCGTGCAGCATGTGGTCTCGGGGGCTTCAGGCCAGGTGTTGGTGTTAATGCTGGAGCCCTCACAACACCTGTTAGGGGCAACTTCAGCATCCATACAGTCATCTGCTGCGGTTGCCCTGCTTAACCAGCCTGACTTACTCTCAACTGAGAAACGTAGTGGTCTGTTTTCTAAATGATTACAAAGGAAACATTTTTATCAAATCTGGTAATAAGGCATTGACATTCTATCATAATCACCATCATACGGTTTAACTTTCTCTGGAAACGAGCAGATAATTTCATTCCTGTTAGCGTTTGTTGTCTCTGAAAGAAATCAAGACATATTAGTCTCGGAGGTATTACTATACTGGATAACAATGTTTCCTCCTTGACAGAAGACCATGCACTCATCCTTTGGACACTTGAGTCCTCACACCCACATAAAAGTTGATCATTTGTCTTCAAAAATGACCCATATGAGCGTTTTCTGATATGGCACCTCATTGGTCGTTAGTTAAGGTTTGGTTACATTTAAACTGCTAAGTTAAGTATGACGTTTAATTAGTCTCAAAAGTCAAAGACCTAAGAGCCGTGGGCATACGAAAACACATCAGTAACTAGCTTCAGCTAACATTGTTCGCTACATTGACGGTTTGGGACAAAGAAATAGAAACTGCACAGACAGTCCAGCGCTCAAATTTACGCGAAGAAGGCCAGGGCGAGAATTTGCCTTTCTGCATTCTGTCTGAAACAAAACCACGCTGCTTCAACCCTTTGCTTCTGTAAGTGGACAGCCATTTGCATGGCCACAAAAGGTCACTTGTCAGGAAAATATACCCGATGTCATTTTAAGCATTTGAACAAGAAACCGATGCCGTTTTGTAATGAAGGCAGTTTCGCTTCTCTCTGCTGTATTTTCTGAAGTGGCCTTTAGCAAGTGTCACGGTCACAGGTTGTCATTTGTCCTATTGATTGGTTGCCGAATGTCAAGTAGGCAGGTCTTACCCAGCATGAGAGCGTCAGAGGGCAAACATCTTTTTGGCACGCTGCAAATATTACAGGAAATCATTATGTGAGACCATGAGTGATAACCCTTGTCCCAAAAGTTTTTTTGTTTTGTTTTGTTTTTAGTTTCTACTGGGGTTTACAATGTTAATCTAAATGAACTGAAACCAACAGCAAGCGGTGAGATGTCAGTGTTTGGTTTGAGACGCAAGAGGATGCTGGGTCCTGCTCCAACCGCAGAGCTCGGTGTGAGTCAACACCGCAGGTTTGAATCCTTTCTCTGACGATCAAAGCCAGCAGCGATACCTGTGCCATCACACAAGACACATTGTCCAAGTCGTCCACCTTAACACTTCCTCTTGTTTTGAAGGTGCCCTCATTGGGAAAGATGCTATTAAAAAAAAGAGCTAGCGGTGGAAAAAAAAATTTGTACTGTAGACATCATCAGAATATTACAGAGTTTGGGCTTAAACCGGGACACCATTATACTTTACTTCACAGACCATGAGAGGGGGGAGAGTCAAGAGTGACAGTGAGTTTCCCTGCTGGAAAAAAAACACATTAAATCATATCTGTTCCTTGACAACTTGCCCTTTTGTCTCTTCTCTCAGGTGCCATTATGTAACCCTCGGCAACCACCACACACAGCTTTACAAGATGTTATGACCTCTTAAACAGTGGCACTTTAAAGTATTCCTCTCCTGCTTAGTGGCCCGCAGAGGCCAAGTTCTTGCCAGGGATTATCAAAGTTAACAGAATTTTAATGGGTCCAGGGAGACTGGTAAAGACCCTACCAGGGCCAGGTAGTGCCGTTCTCCTGCTACCCCTCTCAGTCCCAAATGCAGTCAGGCTGCACATCCGAGCACCAGCTAAATAATAAACAGATGGCCACAACCAAATATAGCTGGCCCCAGTTCAAACTACAAAGGGACCCCGAAATGAAATGATAGGGTATTAAAGGGGAGATACAATTTGCAGGTCAAAATGTAATGGTAACCCTTCCTTGTGCAAATTGAAAATTAACCTTTGGTGGTACTGAATTATTCACAGCTGATGTTGTACATGCATGGGAAGCTTTTTTGGCCATTGCAGAATAAGCTGTAGGGGGAAAAGGGGGAAATCAATGGTGACGAAGTCAGCTCATATTTATGACTCTGGGGTTTTTCTCTCATTTGTCTAACCTCTTCAGGACCCACTGCAAGCCAAGAAAATCAGGAGCACAATGCATGGTGCCTTTGAGTTCTACGGCTTTTGTTTCCAACACACCATTTTTAAAAAAAAAAAAAAAAAAATCTGTTTCATGCCCCGGAGATCATGATTCAAGCTTTTTTACGTGCGACTGTAAGGTATGAGAGCGGCGTTTCCAGATGATTTTGTTTGCGCAACAAAATACCACTCATGTTTCATAGAATTATGAAATCCAAAAACAAATGAGTCAAGGTCCAGTGTATTTTTCCCCCCCTGGATTAATGCATTTATACAAATAGGCTGGCCTCTTTTCACTGTTCCTGGGGCATTAATCCATGCCCTAAACCCCCTTTGCAAGAAAAGGCTTATGATGCTAACCTTGTCATATTCAGCAGCTGTCAGCGAAATGGCCACTGTACCGGGCCAAGCTGGTAAAGTGGCCTATTCATTATACTAATCTCATTAGTTAAGATCTGTTAAGTAGAGACTGGTTTTAATGCATGCTTTTCCCTTTTAATTATTGACCATAAATACATTGGAGTGCATTAGGGTCCTAGGGCGAAATGCAGACGGGCTCCTAATAGATTAGGAGACAAGCACGTTATCTAAATGTACATATCTAACTAATCATGCATCAGCCATGGACATGTGAGCATTGTGACATCAATTGCAGTTTGACATTTGACCCCAGCTGTGGCCTCTCGGAGGTCCAGGCACATAAAGGTCTAACGCTGTCCGAAGGAAAAACTGACGTCATGACTGTAGCCAAGCTCCAGAGCGTAGCACCCCCACTTTTCTTTCCCATAATGATTAAGACTGAACTGTTATTTCTGAATGCTAACAGATTATTTCTAAATTGCTCCACGCTTAATCATGTTACAGATTAAATCATTTGGGGATTAGCTTTGAATACATGAATAAGCACTGCACTGTGCTGTATGTCAGCCGGCGCGCTGGTGATCTCATGTTGAGGTGATCCAGGAGAGAACAGGAGGGGAAAAGAAACAGGAGGTTCATCTCCATTCACTCTCCTCTCTGCTGCTTCTCTTCTTTTTGTCACTTTTGCTTTCCATCTGTCTTACACAAGCACCTTCTTTTTTTTTCTCTCCTTCTGCAACACACACACACACACACACATACACACACACACACACACACACACACACACACACACACACACACACAGACAGTCAGTGATGAGGGGAAGAGTGCACTGTTAGCCACACAGAGGGGCTTTTTTTTTAGAGCTGTGAGAGGCTATTGTGTAAAACAAGAGCGAGGGCACGCTCCTTAGAAGTATCATCCCAGCTAAGGATCATCCTAGCCTATCCTGTGTGTTGTTCATACTGTGTTCTCCACCTGTAAGCACATGGAGGTATATTCAATATCCTTTACCCTGAATGTTTAAGGTCCTATCATTTATTATTATTTTTTTTTTTTTTTATTGATTTGGTTTAAAATCTCCTGTCAGTCAAGATAAGCCTCATGCATCTCATTATGATTCTTAGTTCTTTCAAAGTGCTATTCATTTCAGATAAGGTCTTTGCAATAGTGGATCCTGATTGGCCAAAACAGCCTGCTTTCAAATTAAAGGTAATTAAATAAAACCTGCTGAGTGCAGGTTTCTCAGTTCAAACGCTGTATACCGTCCTAATTTTATAGTGATGGGAGCCAATCATAATCACATCCAGCTGGGAAGCGTTCACTGGGAGATAATATGAAAAAAGAGGAGGAGGGGGAAAAAAGGCTTTTTAATACAATTGGCTCAAATTCAGCCACTCAAGCAAAACTGAACTCAAAATCATCATTTAGATATCGTGAGCTAAATTCTCTCAGTGGCCATTTGATTAGTTACATCTCTACAATCTAGTGTGGGTCAATAATAGCAGCTCTACCATAAATGATACCTTTATGAAATCTGTATTTGACACTGTGAGAAATGTGTGAGTTCAAATGGATATTTGGAAGGTCAGGTCAGAGTTGAAGGCGTGTTGTACTGAGAGATGTTTCTTTTTTTTTTGTTATCCCTATTTACACACATGAGAGAGGCAGAATATTAGAAACACCTGAATAGAATGCCGCCACTAACTATGAACTCAGTGCTAAAAGACATATATGATACCAAAAAAAAAACTGTTTTATTATTATACATGTAAAAGTAGACCTTGTGGCAGAACAGTTGTATTGGATTGCATTAGACTGTATAAGTGTAACTAATGAAGTGCACACTGAGTATAAATACATGTTCAAAAGAGTCTAAAAATAGACTTAATGATATATTATAATAATCTGTAATAATATTTATAATCCATTTTATGAAAAAAGCACATAAATATAATACAATTTAATTTCTGTAGAGGGGCTTTTAAGCATCATCTTTATCCTTTACCCAGTTATTTCAGGTGGGCAGTTGCAGTACAGTAAATCTTCAGGACATAAATATGATAAAGGTGAAGGCAAATGCGTTTTAAATCACACACCGTGCTGTGCAGCTGATGAATCAGAGAGGAAGGAGCTGTCCTGAAACTATAACCGAATCTGTCCATACTGGTAGTTTGTCACTGCAGCATGAGGCTACAGAGCAGCTGTTGAACTCCACAGGACAATCACCCCCCTCACTCCACATCCAGTGAGAGACACACAGAATAAGGACTATTGTCTTGTCCAGCACATATCCGTAACAGCATACAGTGTGTTTGTGTGTGAAATAAGAGCCTCAGTGTTACTTAGCCTTAATGACTGGCTACAGCAAAGTCACCAGTCGCAGTGCAGTTAAAGCACATGTGTGATATGTGTGTCCGTGCTCTCGGTTCTGTACACTAACATTCAGTCTTAGTCTGTGGTGTATTTGCGTCATTGTTTGCAACAAAACTGCCATTTAAAAATCATACAAATTTGATTTGCATTATTTTTCCCCATGAGGCAAACAAGGCTGTCATGCCTCTGTGGCCTTTTTGGCAGTAGCACACTTTCAGCATGTGTACGTTTAATAATCTGCTAAAGGGATTATGAGTTTTTCGACATCACTGTACAATGAGATCTCTGCTTGAAATTACATATGCAAAAATACAGTAATTACTGTTCTCTTTTCTGATGCTAAACACAGGTGGTGCATTAACATCCTTTCCTTTTAATCCATTTAATTACTGTATGTATGACAACGTGTGTTTATGAGTGTACATAACTCCCTTCCAACCCCTGCGTCATCATTATCCGGCCGCTTCCATTCATTATGGTCTAATTCAACCGAGGCAGTTATTGCTTGGCTAACATGTATGGATGGACGTCTCGAGAGCGGCAGGTCATAACAGTCATATTGTATCGGCCATATTAGCGAGTCAATAAGAGCCCGGGGCAGGTTGATTTAATTACACTAGTAGCCTGATTACCCTGCTTTGCCTGGAGTAAATACGGACTATATGTCATAATCATAACAATGGTGCAAATGATGAACAGGTCACAGGAATATCCCTTTGTGGTTTGTCATTGCTAATCATTCTGGTAAATGAATGTGTGGTGATGTGTGTTCATGTTGTGCCTGCGGTGTTGATTTTTTTGTTTTGACAAACTGTAAAGAGAAAATGACAAATGACTGCAGTGTGTTCTGAGTATTGGAGCGGAGAGAAAACCACCTTTAACCAATTTCAGCTTCCTTTACTCTTCAGAAATGAATAGAAAAATCTGTGATGTTTTGTGACACATGACAGTAAACACAGGCATGCTTAAATGGCACCCTGGAGCTCCTATATTCATATCTCCTGAAAGCATGCTGGGAACAAAACTGACATGATTTGCTCTGTTATGCTCACAGACTTAATGAACTATCCCAATCAAAGCAAACTTGACATTTAGTCATTTTCTTAAAATAAGCGAATAAATAAATGAATAAGGTCAGTGTTTGCGTTGTCTTTGTTTTAAATTAAGGATTACACCCCAAACCGAGCACCTAAACACAACACAAAATAATTAATTTGGAAATGTTATTTAGACATAATTTACATATAAATGTGTTTGTATTAAAATAAAGCATTAATACAAATAACCATAGTGATAAATGACCCCCTCAAGACTGCAATTTACAATTAAAATGTTAAATGTGCTGATTATATTCAAGAACAATTTCTTCTTGACCTTTCTTCATCCAGAGAGTGTTTGGGCTTCAATTGAAATTTCACCCTTTCAGTTGCCACTAATATTATCATGGTTTACTTTTCATCACATGTTACTACATTACAAGACCGCTGGCTTACACGGTGCTCCGCCGTGCTGGTGATAATGCAATATAAGGAACAGGACAACTGATTCGTCAGACAGGAAAATGACAAATGTCCTTTGCTTGACTATATTTCGTTTATGCTACTTTATACTTTGACTCCACTACATTTAGAGAGAATAATATATATATTTAGTCCACTATATACACTACTATACTGCTACTTAGTGTTACTTTCAATTTACACACAAACCATTTAGAAAAATTATTATATCATTCTGCATTATTATAGATTAAAGAATAAAGTCAATTACTGTGACTGCTGATCAGACCTGCTCAGGTTGGAGTTGTGCCAAGGTGCATGGTCAGGCACATGAGGTCATCATTTATTAATAACATAATGATAATTCATTGTAAATATGTATATTATCTTCCACTACACAATAATTAGTTGAGTGCACAAATAATTATCATGTCTGCACACAAGTTAAAAAAAAAAATATTTCAGCACCTTCAGGGCTCCATAACTTCACACTCTGAAATGAAACATTCTGCTGATAAAACCTCTACACTTTTAACCAAGAGGAATTTTGAATGCAGGTATTTGACTTGTAACAGGGTATTTTTACATTATGGTATTGGCACTTTTACTTCAGAGAAGGATCTGAGTACTTCTTCCACCACTGATTGTAATTGATAATTTCCACTTGGGGATCATTAAAGTTTTTCTGATTCGGAGCATAAAATAATGAAAACAATGTGCAAAAATTAAGGGATAACTGCAAAATGCATGATATGATAACTTCTCTGATGTCTGTCTAGAAATAATGTATTTATAATGTGCAAAAGCAGGTGTTATAATCACATAAGGTGTGACAAGTGATTAAATGTTCCTCCCAGCAATTCCTCTTTATTCTGCAAACATGCAGCAAATCTGATATGTAGGAATTTAAACAAATAAAAGCCCTGATCATAGTATTTCCAGTTATAAAATAACCTTTACATATTCCATAATAAATGTGGCTCCAACTTAAATTCCCTGGGTTACATGTGTAGGTGGATATGGGCCATAATCATCCCATTGTTGCTTACAGAGGCAGATGTGTCAAGCCTTTTCCACACGGTGGCAGCAGAGTAATAGACGTGTGCATTTGCATGTGTTCACATACACTCTGTGTGTCCCTGTAGGGTGTGTGCGTTTGGATGCGCACGCACACATGTGCATGCCATCACATGTTTGACAGCGCTGATCTGACCCATGCTAATGAAAGCTGCCGACGTAGCTGACACAGACTGACACCAGGACAAGAAAAAGACCCTCTTCTCTCCAACGCCTCCATTTCTGGGCCTTTAAATAGCCCCACGTCGCCCGCTGCATGTTTATTAGTCATGTATCAGACCAGCTGCTGATGGACACGGATGCTCATTACCAGTTAGTGTTGCTTCAAAAGAGACCAATCTGTTGCTCTGTGAGGCTCGTCACTCAGGAGCGAACCTGATCGAGGCATAAGCTGAACTTGAATGGGAAATGTTGCACATTATATTTGACTGAATGAAAAGGCAGCTTTCACTGAAAGGAAAACGTTCCTGATCACATCAGTGTGCATGCAGCATAATAGGTCAATTGTGCTAACAGTGCAGAACGTTCCCATGAGAGTTTTTACTAATAATATTGCCCCTGTCCTTTCTTTTACCTTCGTCTCCAGGTATTTTCTCAGCAGGTCAAGTTACCTTACATCTGCATAAGTACCACACATCCCTTTTTTTTTCTTTATTGAGATATCTGATATTTTGGCAATTGCGCAATGTGACATACACAGGCCTGTGAGGCAGACGTGGTCCCTCTCCTTACCTTCCATGCATGACATCACCACGTCTGCTTTTAATTAAAAGACACAAAACGGCAGCACGGGAAATATGAGTAAAATATTTGAATTTCAATCACTATCACATTTCCCTTATTTCACACACACTGCATCCGTGGAATGTGACATATTGCTGCGTATCCACCGGCGGGATCAGCCCACTGAGCATGAGGGCAGGAAGCAGAGCAGAAAGGAGCAGGGGCTGTACAGTTCATTCACAGACTGAAGAAACGCAGAGCAGTCCGTCTGTAGTAGCAGGTGCTTTTTATATAAGAGGCCCTCGGCGTGCAGTGACGGTGATGTTTTCACTTGATGCCGCTAGGAGCCTCCACAGTGTTGGAACCAGCCAGAGCAGACGAGCGTGATGAGTGGAGGACAGATGAAAATGAAAATAGTTAACCCATGAAAAATAAGGTTTTCTTTTATCAACAAATGCTTGGTAAATGTGACAGGTAATAATGACCGTGCTCTCCAGCAGATGGTGCAAGGCTCCATAACTGATAATCACTGTTCCCTCCCTTTCAAGTCTGGTTTTAGGCAGCTTTTATTTATGCTATTTTTGAAGTTAACTATATAAAATCATTTTTTAATCTCCACCTTGAAAAAAAAACCATGCAATATATTTACAATACTCTATACTCAATACTAATTAAGGACTGATAATGGAAATCTGCAGTAATTATAGTTATTTTCACTGTAAACCGAAGGTATTTTTGTGATACTTCTCCATGCTCTATTGTGCATGCTCTTGAATGTGATGTATTACATAGTGTGCATTACATTGTAAGGTCATTTAAAAGGAAACAGTTTAGCATTAAGTAAGTTCTACAAAGTGTGTAAATAAATGGATGTTTTACGTTATCATATCTATTTACCTATAATACCATATTACCTATATTACCATAATTTTGATTTCACCTGTTTTTATCATGCACAACATACCTTACAATATGGAGTATAAGTAATGGTGCAATACATCAGTAACCCAGCAGATGGCAGCAGCTGCACATGAACCAGCTTCACTATTTGATCATATTCAAGAATGAAAAAAAAATGCACTGCAGATACCTGCAGCCAGTCACTGATACCTCCTCTATAATGGACCAGGGTGTGATATCTCAACCAGCATTTCAAACATCCTGACTGACTATTTGACTTGAGCTCTGTCAGTGATTTGTAAAGTGACAGCTCCTTTACATTTTTAATTTGCCAGAATACTCAGCTTTTATAAGACTGTGATGGCAGGGGAACTGATGTGTGTGAAAGGGTAAGAGTTAGCATTTTAGGTTAGCTTAGGTTAGCATTTTACATTTTTAATCTAAACTATAGATTGTGAAACATTCATTATACTGAAATAATCGTATCCTAAGATTTTCAAATTGTGATGAAGTGTGTAACCCTGTAAGTGACATAAACCAGTGTAAAGATTTTTCCAGATTCACACCAGATAAAAAGTCATGAAGCGAACAGCTCACTTTTGCATGCACCAGTATCTTTAAAGCTCCAGTAGGTGAAAAATACCCAGAGAAAAAGTGAAGTTGCTTCCCAACGTGAAATTGAAGCAAAGAGCTGCCCAGGAGAACAACATTTGTTAGCAAATAGATGGATGTACTAAATGTCTTTGTTATGTAATTGTGTGTGTGTGTGTGTGTGTGTGTGTGCATGCATGTGAAGGACAGTCATGGTTGACTGGTTTTAAGGAGATTTGAATGATGTGATGGAGAAAAGCACATATTACTACTGACACCTGAGTGCAGCCACCACAATTTAAGAAAAAAATATTCCAATATTCCTGTTATGTCTATTAATACAAGCCAATACTACCCTTCATTCTCTGATTAATCCTCATGTACTTTCAACCAGCTTGGTCACTATTTTTGCCCAATCAAAGTTTGTATACATCTATAAAATATGACTGTGCATTCTGACATTCTGGATATTCTGAGTGTCAAATGTCCTGATCAGTCAGTCAGTTGTGACCGTCACCATGGGCAAAGTGAAACCAGCTCACAGTTGACTTATTTACCGGAGACTTATAAAATGTTTGTTACTCAGAGACAGAAAATGTTCAAACAAAATGTGAAAGAAATGTTGCAATGTGTTTCCAGGAGATTTTCCCTGTTGCCTGGAAGGGTTGTACCCTTCCAGGCAGCAGAATCTGAAATACTTTATGAGTTCAAGAGCCATCAACATCATGATTAAATCAAACATGTTTTTTTCTGTTGGGGCTAGTCTTCCCATAAACTCAAATTAGAACAGGAGTCAATTTAAACTGGGTTTCTGTTGAGAGAAAAAGGGAATAAAAGGAACATCTATAAACTTATTGATGGGAGTTTTGTACTCTAATTCCTTCTGTGAACTGACGGAGAGCTTTGCTTTACTGACACGTAAACTGGTCTGTGTAAATATTTGCAAAATTGCTTTCTGCTCTACCTTCAACATATACAAAGAAATCCACAGATTGCTCTGAAATATGTGTGAAAACCACAGCTGCAATCTGAAGACACAATTCCTGTTAGAACAGCTGTACCAATGATCAATTCCAGTAGCAATGAACTACTCCATCTTTAATTGTGTGCTTCTTGGAGATAGTTGTTTGTGTGTGTGTGTGTGTGTGTGTGTGTGTGTGTGTGTGTGTGTGTGTGTGCATCAAGTGTGACTCAAAATTAAGGATGCAGCTGCAAGACGTTAAATCCTCTCTCCTCAATCTTTCACGTCACACGATTATCACATGAGCAATATTGATTTATGAAGACTGTGACTGTAAAATAATGTGCGGAGGAAGGTAGAACTGATTGTTGGTCAATATTACACTGTACTATAGAGATGTAAGGCGCAACAATGGATGTTACAGCTGAGTAAATAGTTTACCCAGACAAAAAAAAAGAAGGAATTTCAAAGTGATGTGGTCATTCCCGGTTTGCCTCCACTGGCGGGTCAAGGAGGAACTCCGTGTTTAACATGAGACTTCGAGAGATGCATCCCTCTGAAACCACATCGTGAAACCATAACTGAGGTATAATAACCTATTTGCTCTGTGAGTTTCGTAACCGTCTGGGTGCTTTTAAAAAAAAAAAAAAAGCCACCATGGCAGTCAGTCTGCGCTCTGTACCTAATGTGAAGCTAGGACACAGACCTGGTGCATGTGGTGATATGTAAATACTTTCGGGGCTAATTTTCCACCTTAAAGATCTCGGAGCTCCATAAAGCACACGATGGGACACACACACACACACACACACACACGCACACAGACATGCAGACAAACACACAGACACAGTACTAATGTGTTCCGACGGGTGACCGACCAAGAGCCCGACCGATGCAAAAGTGGGAAATCTCATTCATCTGGAGATCTCCTCACTCATGGCCTGGCATGGCTTTCTGGGAAGTGCGGGAAGCCGAGGCATTGAGTCACTCTAGACGATGGGTCAGGGTGGTTTCAGACGGTTGGAAGAGAATTATGTCAAAGGGGCCAGTATGGAGTGTGTATTCTCAGCTGGGGTAGCAGGGATTCCCTCTGACAAGACCTACACTTTATTTCCTTACAAAGGGAAGGGGGGGGTGGGTGATGTGGGGGTGGGTGTGTGAGGTGATGATGTGTGAAATTATATTGTCCAGATGTATTTACACATACAGGCACGATTTAAAGAGAAGAGAGAGCTATTATATTTGGCAACAAACCCGTTGAGTGTGCAGCACACGTATAGCTTTCCTCGTTCATACATGTGTTTGTGCACATGTGTGCCTTTTCTCGGCATGCTTCTTGGCAGCGCGGTAGCTCCTGATATCCTTTTACTGGAGCATGATTATGGGCCCAGACGGTTTCCCAGAAGCCATAGCAGTTGCGTAGATAGTGGCAAGGTTGTGACACATGGGAGCTGCTGAGTAACACTGCCTCCTGCTGCCAGGGCTGACAAGCTAACAAACCATGAAGGCATGTGAGCTTTCACAATCTCATATCTTTCACCGGGGGGATGTGTGTCATAATCCCAAAACTCATCATGCATGTATAGAGTAAGGCATTATTGCACCATATGCTCTAGTAAATATGATCCCATACGCAAGATGGCGTTTGATCCACCATTAACATGAGTGCAGAAAAAACACGGACGTGCTTTCTCTAAATAAACTGTGAATACTTTGGATAAATTAAACAAGCATCACACTGTACAAGTAATGATCTTTATGTACACACACATGACTTCAACTGCAGCCATGCCCTGTTAGAAAACACCACAGTATGCATAGAGTTACCTGCACTCGACCGAACAACTTATAGACTTGCCCAGTCAAGGCTAATCCTGGATATACTCCTTTGCTTGCAAAGGACTGGAGGATAGTATCCTGTTTATTGTTAGGATGCACAGACATGTGCACTGCCGGTCACCACAGCTCTCCCTTGAATGTTTTATTAATTACACAACATCTAGCCACAGGACAGTCGGCACATCAGGCTCTTGATGTTCAGACAATGGTCAGGGTTTTATATGTCGGAAACTAATTGGAGATCATGAATCACCACATTCTGAGTCACTCTGCAAATAGACATGACAATGTTTTAACTGAAAATGCTGATTTTTACTGCGGGGAGCAAATATGACTGTAACATTGGCTGCCACAAGTAAAAAAGGACTGAAAAATGAATCCCAGACCCCAACAGTCATTGAATACGAAATAGTAATTTGTAAATTGAGACTATTACTTACTGAAATGGTGCTTTTATAATAAACCATGCAAGTTATCAGCAGGAGCAGCAGCCAGTTTTCCTACTTGAGTATGTTTCCTGGAGAGGGATCCCTCATTACACGATTATACTATTTGGTTTCAGCACAGAGGGTCCAAACTGCAGCATCAGGGTATTCCTCCTGATTGGGATCACTGTCTGAGGTCAGGAACACCGCTGTAGGATTCAAGTGAAAAACACACCACTAGATCAGGTTTCCAGGGACTGGGGAGACGCTTAAGGCTGCAGGGTGGAAGGGAAAGACTTCACATGGATCCACAGCAGGGCAGCACGTTCTCTCCCTGCGGAGCAGCACTTTATTATGTCTGGGTTCAACTCAACAGTGTTTAAATGGTGCAAAATGGACTGAGAGAGGAGGAAAACTGTTTCTCCTCCTGAGCCGATGTGTGCATGAATATGTTAGTTTTGTGGAATTCAGCCACCAGTGAGTCATTCTGACCTGATGAGTTTTTCATCCGGACACACACGCACATTCTCATTTGGCTCATGTGTGTGTGTGTGTGTGTGTGTGCGCGTCTGTGTCGCGCGCATTTAACATGCGTGTGTGGTTGCTGTTAAACCTTGTAACGGCCTCAAAGAGCAGAAAACAGCCTGATGTAAACCTGACATCTATCGGTGGTACCGGCACGCAGGTGAGGTGAGGGATGTGAAGGTCAAGCCTTCGCCTCAGCGGAGTCATCAAACACTCGAACATCACACTATGTTGCTTATTCCTCATGTGATACAGTCTCGTCCCAGCCCTACCAGAGCCAGATGGGGGTGAATCAAAGGAGATGACTGACTAATAGCACAGCGTGAATCACAGCATTTTTAACAAGGGCTTGTTGTATGTGCTTTTGCTGTGTGCACGTGCTGTACAAAGTAAGCATTTTAGCCCATCACATTCAAGATGAGTAGTAATGGTTAGGGTGATGGTTATAAGAGGAAATAAGAGTCGACTGGCAAACAAGATATTAAAGCGAAATAGGGATTCCAGGTTAAACCCAGAGAGCTGAAATGAAACTTCCAGGTTCTTTTCCAGAAGTAATAAAACTTAATTCAAAATCCCATTGACATTGTAATAGTGCAAATAACTACAAATTCAGCCTTGGAACAGGGCTTTACTCAACTGTATGTCATGTGGTGCACTCCAGCAGTTATGATAAGGAGGATACTGTTTCAATCTGATATAGCTCATTCAATATTTTGCAGCCTTTGACAAACACTATTTCCCATTAGTCCTTGACCCTCACCAGTAACCTGACCTCACCTGACTGTGACTGTGACAGAGAGGACTGAACTCTGTATACATGTTTGGAAGCAGAGATTATGGCTATAAAGTTGAAAAAATGACATTAGAAGAGAGTATTAGCAGATATCACGGATATGGATGAAACCAAGTTACGATTATTGAAGTGTCCATGCTGCCACGATCGTAAATTTCATAGGAGATGTAATGTTTTGCAAGTTAACAAATGAGTTATCAATGGTAAAGCACTAAAACATACATTTTATGTTTCAAAAAGACAGAGAAATTAAACACTTAATGAGAGATTTCATTGTTTTACAGAAGCTAGTGAGGCCTAGAGGTGATGTCACCACTTTGGCTTCCTATAAAGCTCATATAGGTAAATTGGTATACAGGTAAATATGTTTGAAAAAAGTGGCATATTTAAACATCCAGCACCAAACCAATCCAATATTTCCCGTCCTTTTAGCTCTGATTTTGGCCTCAACCAACTGCTGAGTAAAATATCTGGCTCTTTAGCTGCTAAGTGCTCCACTGTGTTCACGAGCTAGTCACTAACTTTGTGAGTCTGTCACTTTGTGCTGGGCGGATAACGGACACTGGACTCATCGGAGCTTTTTTTGCCGACAACAGGTGCCCGCTGTGCAACAAGCTGCAAACAAGCTTGATGAGAGCAGGAAGGGTGAAAGAAAAACATTCTCCATAGAGCTGAGGGGAACAAGCAAAGTGTGATGGTTTTTTTATTGGTTTGTCACTGTGAACAACACCTTCATATTACACATGGTCATTTTTTCCATTGTTAATATAAAAATGTTGATTAGCATTGATGTAGAGGCACGTGAGGGCTGGGTAACGTAAGAACAGCAGATAATGTCAGAAAACTAAGCAACCACACATACATATAAATCCTGTTTTTGTTTTCCTGTTTTCAGATTATTATTTACTCATCATTTTAAGGTTAAGGGGAAGGGGACAAGCCAATTTAGTGGAACGGGGCATTTCTTTCACCTATATATCAGAATGCCAACATAAAAACGGTAAACCATCCCACCCATATGCTGACCTTGTAACCTTCCGAGCCCCCAAGTCACACCAGTAAAAAGAGAAAAAATCCCTCCCGACTGGACAGCTGCCACGGTTTCCAAGCAACTCACACAAACAGCAGGAAACAGAAGAGGGGATCCCATCAGTGGGGCTGTGAAAAAGGAAGGCATTGACTACAGACAGGAAGAGGGGAGAAAAAAGAGGAAGAGGACGGGGTTTGGTCCTTCAGTTGACCCCCTCCACATAAATGTCCAGCCAGGGTTATTTTTCTTGACTCCTCAGCCAGAGTGACTGTCGGCAGATCTTAGACCAGAATGTGACTTGTTGCAGCACTGTAAGCCAGGATCAAGCTATTTTTAATCTTTTTATGACATGTCAATACCAACACCAAGGACAGGTCATCGAATCACACTGCAGTGTAAGTGACCTGCTTCAAGCGCTCTCTGGGTCTGTACAAAGGCCCTGTAAATCCGACTACTGCAGCTGCATTGTTAAACTTGAACTATATAGTAGTTAAAAAAAAAAAAAAATGCTAATATGCATCTATTTTTTGCAGTAGTTTCCATTTGAAAAAGAAATAAAGAAAATTAAAGACGACCAAGAAAATCCATGAAAGTGTATTGTGTGGTTTACAGTGGCTTTCCAATAAATCACTTAAATCAAACCAGCAAAACAAGACAAAGCTCAATAAGAGTGCAGGCCTCCACAAGGGCTGAATAACTGAGCCAGTCCGCTGTTACTTTCATAGTCATCATAAAAATGTAGATGACAGAGTAGTTACATTAGGTTGGTCAAAGTTTGGCCTGTTGGCAACACGAGGATAAAGGTCACCAAAATCAATAGGTTTCCTCCTATTGGGAGCAGGAAAGCACACAGCAAATATTGTGTTTTATGAGCATGGGCTCAGGAAATACAGAGTCATTTGAAAATTGAAAGGTTGACTTGATATGGTGCCAGAAAAGGAAAGGTCATGGGGCTCATCAAAATTGACTGTTTTTTTTTGGTTTTTTTTGTGTGTGCACAGTAAATTTCATGCCAATCAGGCCATTAATGATGGAGAATTTATGGACAGACATATAAATGGACAGGTGGACCTCAGTGTGAGTATGAAACATGAAGGAGCGTTATAGGGTTAGGGTTAGGGTTAGGGGAGTTAGGGGAATACAATATATTATACACTGATGGCCACACATACATATGCAGAATGTGGAGTGAAGCTGGCTAAACACGGTATGTTATCCTAACTTTAATTAAAGAAAGATTTTACTGGTTATTGAGAAGTAATTATACTCACTGTTCAACTCATCTGTCTTTGTTCTCTCACTAAATATGTTTTAAAAGTTCAACATTTTGGGAAATAGGGCAGACTGAGGACGGTTTCATCACTTTGCATTTCTCTCAGTTACTCAGAGACTATTTGGACCAGACGAACCAAACCTTTATATATTAAACTTTAAACACACCATTTAAAGATGCTTATATATGAAATAACATTTGTTTGAATGGAAGAATTCAGATGCTGCAACTGATCGCAACCCCGAGGACAGTTGCAACACAGATCAGGGACGGTTACAACATATTAAAAACACATTAAATTGCACTAATCAACTTTTGCCTTTTGTCTTAATAAGCAGAGTATTCTGAAAATACGCAATGTCTTACAGTAATATTATAGTATTATTTTATTTATTTAATAATATTCATGAAAGAACAGTTATTGAGTTTTGTTTTGCATAGAAGATAGGCAAACCTTGAGTCAAAATAGGCTCAATTTATCCATCTTATTGCTTATGATAAGCAGAACAGGAAAACATATTATAAGAGCATGAGAAGCAAACTAAAAAATTCCCAAAATAAGTTGTTTGTATTCTTTTATGCATTAAAATGACCAATTATTGTTGCATCTGTTGTGCTATTGTACAAAATTGGCTGCATACTGTGCCTATTTTAAACTAAAAATGTTGAAAAATACTATTGCTGTTCGTACTGCTGTTACACCTCATGAAAGAATTACTTTAAAACCTCCTAAATTCTGCCCCTGAAACTGCAACTGCCCCTTGTTGAAACCGTGCCCAGTCTCCCCTACACCTGTTTGAATTCTTGAGAAGCTCATTTCCGCTCTCATGTCTTTCTGATGTATGACGCTGGGGTCAGGAGACAGTTAGCTTAGCTTAGCACAAAGACTGGAAACCATAGGAATCAGCTTGCCTGTCTCCGTCCAAAGGTAAAAATATCCATTCAATAACCTAAATGAAAAAAACAGCAGTTGGTGGTTTTATACTGACTACAGTATTTCTTGGCCAGGAGCAGTGACTTCCTGGAGTCTTGTTACAACAAGGTTGAAAGGTTGGATGGCACGAGGCTAGCTGTTTATCATGGCCTCTAGTCTCAATAATTAACACACAGATAAGTGGTAATGATCTCCTCATCTACCTCTAGACGAGAAAGTGAATAAGCAACAAACTTTTGCTTTAGATGTTTCTTCGAGTGATTTGTGTCATCGGACCAAATTTCTGTCCAATAAATGACCCGGTGATGTCATTGTGAATAGTGGAGGAGCAGAGCTGTCATCAGAGGGAGTGTTTGATACTCACCATGCAGCCTCGAGTTTATTTAATGTATGTTGTCAGTGTTATCCAGTCAGTAATTTGGAATTAGATGACCGCTATGAGTATTTCTTTAAATAAAACACACTAAACATCCTGCCTGTCATCTTTTAGTTAAATGAATTGCAATGGAAACAATGACTGCCTGTGACAAATCACCTCTCAGTATTTAGTCGACAAAATGATTCAAGACGCTGGGAGATTGAGCTCAGATTTGTGAGTGACCCTTTTGCATAACCAGGACCCTGGCTGTGTTGGACTATATAAATGTGTTTTAATGTAGAGCAGCTAAGCTGGAGAGCCCTGCAGTAAAAATGGCCTTGGCATATATGCTTGGGTTTAAATCACTGTAATGGACCTGGATGTGACAGTCATAGGCTAGAAAAATGAAACCATCCGCCCTCATAATCCCATAACCATTACTAGGATTGCAACAAAACTGAACTGGATACACATTTCTGTAGAGGGAGGAAAAAAAAAACAGCGCTTATATCATAGTTTTTTGTTTGAAACTGACAATATGGCCCTCCTCAGATGTCTTGCCTGAGTAATTATCTGTGTTAGATATGATGTAGGAAAATTGTCTCATAGGTCATATGTGTTTGACCTATAGAAACTGTTATTGGCCACAGGTTTTGAATTAGCTACACATGTGGGTAAGATACAGTACCCACAGTGGAGCTCTTATCACAACTCACAGTCAGCAAAACCAGTCCTAGAAAAAACAACACTGACAGAGTGCAGTAATAGGTTATTACTTAAAAAAACAGTGTTCAGATATTTCAACCTTGTGGAGCTTCACTTAATGTAGACATAACAAACAACAGACAGCATATCATACTTTTATGATTTTCTTTGTCACTGCTGGCTTATTTCCAGGGTTTGTATTCTTGAGGTTTTTCCATTATTTTCATAATGTGTTTGGTATTATTTTCTTTCACTTATAGGGGTTTTAAATAGTTATATTGATTCTTAAATTGACTTTGTGATAAAGCACAGTCGCAGGACATCAGATGTAAGTGGGTAGCAATAGTTTTAAGTGGTGTATTAATCTCACTTATCTTTCCAAAGCTGCAACAATGGGACTGGACCCCTGGGATATGTGAATGAAAAGATCTATCTTGAGTTCATCATGTAAACAACAGTGACAAAGCAGCAGCCTCAAACCGTTTCTTCCCTATTTTTTACCAGCACACGATCTTAGTCAACGCCCGTGTGACGATGACAGCCCTGCTCCTTCGCTTTACAAGCCAGACTTGTACGTTACTTCCTGTTCATAAGAGGAATCTCTGAAAAAAGCCAGTAGCTAAACATACAGCAGTGTCCAGACATGCCTAAGATAGCTCCGAGCAGTTCTCCTATTGTGGAGCGCTCAAGTATGCACCTCCATGCAGCTAAATACTAACAAAGGGGGGAAAAAAGGAGAAGTGTGGAAGTGTGTACAACTTGTGCGCTACACTCATGCCAGATGGGAGCATGGAAATGACCGCAGCCATTCACAACTTGCGTTATTAACCGCAGACTTCTTCATTTAACACCGTCACCTCTCACATTAGACGACAATCAAATGAGATGACTAGTAACCACGCCGGTGGCGGCGGCGGCGGCAGCAGCTACACCGCCGATGCTGCAGGGTTAAACATGGCTGAGTAATGTACTTGTATCAACAGCGTGCACATAAATGAGTGTTTACAGCTATTGAAAGCTGCCTGATTCAAGTCACAGCACATAGAAAAACTTAGAAAATAGATAATAATAGTGTAGAGAACTCAAGATGCCAGTGTACACATTTCTCCGGATATGTCAAACATGAATTATACGTTGTAAAAGGAGAGGATTAAGTGTGCAGCTTTGAGGTAAGAGCTTGGGTTTGTAGCCTTGAATTTATATGCATCGCAGAGATGATGTCTTGTTAGTGTCCATATCCATATTAATATCTGTCTCAACCCCCTTTTTTTTTCCAACTGGTAGCATTCTTGATGTCTAGACAAACAAATATGACAAGCCTAAGCCCACAGCTTGGAAAGCTTTATATGTGATTATTTATACCTGTCAAGTTTTGGTCAGTTTTTTATGTGTAAATCTTTTATGGAGAGTTTCTAAGAAACGGTTTCTGACCATGCCAAGATGTAGCCTGACTCCTGGGCCAAACCACTGGTAGTAAACATTAAAGAAGCTGGCATTAAGTATAGCACTCACACCGAAAAACCCACTCTTGTCATTTATTATATCATCAGCACTGTTGGCAAAAGGTTTCCAAGTCCCTCAACAGCGATGCACCAGGGTGAAGCAGTAGAGGAGCGGAAAGCAAGGGAACCTCAAGAAAATAGGAGTGAAGTTTGTGTTGATCTTGATTTTCGCACGTACTGACGTGTGTGCGTATGAGAAATAGTTTTGTCAAAAAAAAAAAAAAAAGAAGAAGAAGAAAAAACAAAAACACAAGAGCGACATCTTAATCTGTGCAAATGTAAAAGCAGCATGTTTCTGTTTACAAGACACGAGCAACGATCACTTTCTGCGAGAGACACGAGCGAGGAGCAGGCCGCTCATAAATCTGAGCGCAAGACGCAGTGTGTCTCTAATGCTCTCCGCAGACATGTTGTGGCTGCTCAGTATGTGCAGTGTCACAGGGCCAGATGTAGCAGAGCTATAAATTATAATCTTACAATTTCCAGAGAAGATGTAAAGCGAAGGCGAATTCTCTATACAACCATGCTGATGTTTTGAAACTCATCACAATCCGGAACCAAATCAAGACGTCGTCGACACAAGAGTTACCCAAGAGTTAAGTCCTCGGCCCATCTGTGGGGACTTTGTAACGAGGAAAAAGAAAAAAAGAAAATACCTAACGTAAGTGAGTCCAGCTTTCTTATTCGCTGCTGTTTAAGACACAATTTGGATTCGCACCTCTGTTAAGTTATGATTTGGCCCCTCCTGCATGTGCACAAGTGTGCAGCTCTATAGGGTTTATCTTGGCAAGTCTACACAGTCTCAGTATGGATGTTTTGTTTTATTTTTTTATATAAAATCCTTACCTCATGTACAGTTAAACTTTAGTGGGCATTCCAACCTGAGGCTGAATCCCACTGAATACAGCCAGACATATGAACTGATCCTGAAGAAAGGGTAAAGTTACTTAAGCGTAGTTGTTCTACACACATACATCATGTGAAGCATTACACCATCAGGTTTTTACATTAGCCCTATCTTCTCTAATGAAGTATAGAGTGCTTGATGACCTGGTGGCTGCAATGTTTGTCGCTGCAGAGATGGTTTTGAAGTGCTCTGACTTTTGTTGACAGACGCTGTAGTTAATGGTACTTTACTCAGCAGCAGAGAATCCATCAAGATAAGCCTTCAGACGGCCATTGAACCATGCCCCACCGCAGAGTTTTAAAGTTGTTCAACAACTAGCGCAGCCCCATCCCACAAGTGCCAATCACTCGTGCAGCTGCTTTTTTTTCCTACCGCTGGTTTGTATCATAATTCATCTCCTAAAGTATGTGATGCTGCTTTTTCATCTTTGAGCTCACACGTGCACATTGGCCAAGCCGCAGCTGACGCCAGAGAGCTACTGTAGGCAAAGAAAACACAGCGTACTATTACTTTCCCCCCATGCAGTCTGCTCACGCTTGCCCCACAGCCTGCCTGCCTTGGCTGCCCCCAAAAGGCTGTCTGCTTCTGATTATGTGTGATCATCCTCGAGCTTGCCAGCTACATTTCAGACTCACGGGAGTCTTTTTTTTTTTTTTTTTCTTCAAATCTGGCCTTCATTCAAAAGGAATTACACTGTAGCTTGTCTAAGCCATTGTTAATTGCACTCATGGCAGCTACCAGCCATATTCCTGCACTGCTTGTTATATGGACGTCTTTTTACTCGTCATTATCATTTCCTTACTTTTTGGAACCCACATGGAGACGTTCAGAGTTTTGTGAAAGTTATGCATTGGGAGGGTAAATAATTCTACCGCTCATTAAACGCTGTTAATTTAAAAAGAGGCAACAAGCACCATAATGGGACGTATCACTGCAAATTAAAACTTAATTTATCAATGTAAGCTTACAGTGTCCATTCTGCCAATTGCTTAAGTGTTCCCATTAGTTAATCACTGCAGTTGGCAGACAGGGATAAGTGGCATTTCAATGCTCAGGAATGTACGGTATATTTGAACATATAACATATGTCAGGCATATCTAACCAGTATGTTTTCACCTTTCTCTATCGGTTTATGACCCCAACATATAACAACACGGTCAGATAACAGGAACTATTACTCTGATTAATGGCAATAGGAGTGCAATTAAGGAAATAAGCTGTAAAGTGAACCTCAATATTTTCCTTTAACATAGGCAAAGAACTAGGCCCGGTGCCCGCAGATTCACTGGGGACTCACTTGAAACAACGCAGTGGAAAGCAGAGATGAGGAAGACGTTGTGTTTGTGCTGTCAGTGGTTCAGGTTGGTTATTTTGGGCGAAACTGTGAAACCGTATTTCCCACAAACACGAGGAAAACACATTTGGAAGTGAAACTTGATAGCATTCGAGTTCGGATTTTAATCATGGGGAATGGGTTGAATGTTTGAGTAACGTTAATGATCGTATAATAACAATGTTAACGAGGAAGGCCATTATAGTTATATCAGTAGATGTGCTGCAATATGATACCTTGTTGTTCGTGTAGGAGACGCCCCTCTTCCTCCCCGTCCTCTAGGGAAGTCAAAGGTCAGGGACAGCTGCACAAAAACACGTGGAAAATGTATATTCATTACATCAATCCCAATAATATACAGTCGCTGCCACTGAATTATGAGTTTAAATAGCAGGCAAACTACCAATAATACTGGAATCATTCATCCGCTTTATTGGTAATCCTGTGGAGGCACTACCATCTAGGAGAAACAAGTTCAGAATAACACTTAACACATATAATATCATTCATAAAATTTCAATTTAGTGTCAAAATTTAAATCATTAAGACAGAAAAATGTGACTCTAATCTAAAATAACACAACAACAGTCAAAATCTACAGAACAGCAAGTAAGGGGACATTTCCCTGAGATTGCTTTTTTAAATAGACTTTATTATAAGAATTCAGGCCACAAAGATAAGGCACCTGGATAATCCAAAGAAGAATAAACTGGCAATTATTTCAATGAATTTAAGGTAGAAATATATATATTATAATAAATACATATAATAAATATATAATATAATTAATAAATACATGTTCGATTAATAACTTAGTTCCATTTTGTAACTATTGTAACTTTTATAAGTTACTTTAGAACTTAAATACAATTTGAATCTAAGAGTGAATATTAGTATTAGGTGTTATGGACAGTTTTAGTGACAATATCAGTTGCAATTTGACAAATACAGAGAATTATGTCACAAATCAATGAAAAAAAGGATTCAAACTTAGGACCTTAGAAATAAACTTGACTTTGTGGTAAGGTCTCTCTCACTCTCCCTCTGTGTGTGAATGTGTGTGTGTGTGTGTGTGTACACTCACACGCGTATCTCGCACACCTCCCACCTCCTCCGATGGGATCCCAGGGTGGAAGACATCATCAGGCGGTCCAGGAGGTTGCAGGAGCCGGCCGCGTCATCCCTGGATGGGCGGCGCACTAACGGAAGGACGGAGGGTGTTTTCCAGCTTTAAAAGCACCGGAGCCGGCCCCTCTGACAAACCGCGCTGCGTCATCGACCTGGGGAGACTCTTGAAAACCTTCACTGAGCTGAAGAGAGCCAAACTCACCTCACCCGCGGTCCCATCAACAGCTCCTACCTGCGCCGCTCTCCAGATCCATTACAGTAGCCTACAATATTTATCCCCGTCCATCTGGAGCGCGCGGTCCACCGCGGTGTGCTCCCAACTTGTGCACGCGCTTTTTTCGTGAAATTCTTTGCGAGCTATGCTTTTATTTAATTGTGTATGAAGTGAAACCAACTCTTGCAATACTACCGTCGCTGAAGGTGTTTGCTTTTTACAGTCTTCACAACCGGAAAAAAAAAAAAAAAAAAGAAAAAAGTTGCGCATCGCTTGTTGAATGCAGGATACCTTCTGCCTGAGCGTCAAATCCAAGTTCAGCTTTGGAGCAACAGTCGCTAAGGAGCGGGGACTCCAGCTTCTCACCTCACTCGCCAACATGAAGTCTGCAGAGGAAGGTAAAATATAACGCTTCAAGTCCGACTGAATGCTTGAACAGGCGCTCACATACGAACTTGCTGTCTTTGCTGTGCTCATTTGATTTAAAGATGTGTTGCCATAACGTGCTGCGGCTAATGCAAACTGATAGGGAGCTTGTGCACCCCAGTGAAGTCTATGCCAAGCATTAGTTGAGCAGATATTACGGCCGTAGCCTATAATCTGCTACTCTACTGCAAGATCAATGCATGTAGATAAATAATTAAATAAACACACCTGTAAATATCTGGGTACAAACTTGAGTAGCCTAACTGTTGAGTGACTGACAATATATTATTATTTGGTCACTTTGATAAATGATTTCTATTTATTAAAGGTTAAAACCATAAACATTTTCCTTAATAATCTATAAATACTCATTTAATGTGAGATATTTGTAAAGATGTCACCACATAAATTGTGTCCACTTTTATACTTAAATTTGTTGCTCAGCATGGGGGATCAAATCAGCTGTAAATTGTGTGAGTGCAGCCATTTTTACATCCACACCATTAGGTGTCTCCAGCTGTCCTTTGCAGGTGCTTCTCATCATGTGTAATGAATGTTGATGGGGTTACACTGCCGCTGCTCAACTTGATAAGAGAAAAGATTCATGTGAAATTTATGATGTTAAAAAGGAGGCGGGTTGTCAAATCTCCCAATGCACTGAGAGAGGTCAGAGGTCAGGGGTCGACTATAGAGCAGCCCTCAGGAGCTGCTAAGGATTCTCTGATTTGCATAGAGACACTTCGGCACAGAGGATGGTTCATCCTGGGTTTGCCATTAAAAGGAAGTTTCTTTTTTTTTTTTTAAGTTCTTTGATTCAGCTTTTTATGGTAGTAAAATGTGATTTGGTCCATCAGAAGTCATTGATAGTTTGTCTTCCAGTGCTGAAGTCATGGGCTTTTTGTGGATTTTGAGAATTTCATTTTGTCTTTGAGGTTACAGACAGTCGGGTGCGGGCTGTATTATTATTCATTTCAGTCCCTCAGTCTTAGCCTTATAATTGGTAACAGACGTGTGTTTGAGTGTGAGTGTGTGTGTGTGTGTGTGTGAGTGTGAGAGAGAGAGAGAGAGAGAGAGAGAGAGAGAGAGAGAGAGAGAGAGAGAGAGAGAGAGAGAGAGAGAGAGAGAGAGAGAGAGAGAGAGAGAGAGAGAGAGAGAGAGAGAGAGAGAGAGAGAGAGAGAGAGAGAGAAAGCTGTGATGTGTGCATTCAGGGATGCCGGGTAACTTGCTTGACAAGGAGACATGCTTAACCACACACAGCTTCAGCACTATGCCGAGAGCTGCTTTATTATCACACATAAACTCAGGCACATAGACACACCAGCACACACAGGCACACACACACACATACACACACACTCTACTGGTGTTTTGCCATAGCCCGAAGTCAGCCATGTGCAATAAGTGGCCCCAGGGTTCTTAGTTCCACAGGCTGCAGATGACTTCTGTGGGCGACCACCTATCTCTCCCTGAGGTCCCGTCAGTCTGAGCCCAGCCTAGACCACAATCCCCGTGGATAAACCCATCCATTCTTTAGTCATGCTGGTTTGGTTGTGGGGAAGAGAGTGTTTTGATCGTGATAGCATAATTGAGAAAAATTGTGGAGGACAGAAAGAGCACGCTATAATCTGTGTGATAGCCAGTGTTTTCAAATTAACTCTGCTTACACCGCAGTTTGAACCCAGTGCAAACAATTGTATAAGCATTGCCTTGAGTGCAAGAGTGAGTCATTTTTATTTTTCTTTCATTTGTTTTATCCCACAAATTATGATCTGGTGTAGTTTTTGTTAGTTCAGCAGTCATGACGTGTGTGTGTGTGCAACCAGGAAAAGCCCAAAGTTTCAAGATCATGCAGCAGCACAAGAGTGAAAGCTCCAGTGTGTTTGAGTGGGTGTTTGAAGAAGTGAAGTATGTTGCGGTGTGGTGCACTGATCACACACATGTTCAAAAGGAAAAAAAAAAAAAAAAAAAAACAGCTGCAACTCTAAGCAAAGTCAGTCAGGCTTGAAGTAAAGGGGTGTGTCACGACGGGTGGAGTGGGCAGGAGATTATCATCTGTTCAGCACTTGAAGAAGGTACACCAGAGGAGAGAGGCATCAGAGGAGAATGAGCTGAAGGCATACTAGTTTTTATGTTGAAACTCAGTGTATAATCACTGGGGTGGAGATGAGTTTCCAGAATAAACAGCAAGAGGTTGATTTCAGCTATGTGTTTGATCACAGCCGAGGTGTCCAGCATGAACCTGAGAGAGGTGGGTACTTTTTTGTATTCTTGGATCATGAGGAAAATGACTGAAGTGAGTGTTTTTTTTTTTTGGAGTGAAAAGGTTATGAAAGGGTCTGACGTCTAGCATTCTGTTAGCCAAACAGAGGAAGTCACTCAATTCTTAAAAGCAAGATCTGGCACTTGATATTATCTCCTGGTTGTTTATAAAAAAATCCGAGGCCTCACTTGTTGTGTGCTGAACTTGTCTGATGCATATCGCATAATCACCTCTGAAAATAGAATCTCATAAACTAATTTTAGCTTGCCTGCCCATATATTATGCGGTGTGTGACAGATTCATCACTTCATGTGATGCGCAGCATTGTGGTTAACAAATATAGCACGCTGCATCAAGGGGAATGCCCTTCACTGGGTTTCTGACTGAATGGTATTCATTCTGTGACTACTTTTATACTCATTGACATTATCAATAAAAGCCAGACGTGAGTTTTACAACTGTTGACACAGCAGCCAGCTGCTACGAGGCTAACTGAAGCAGCATACCTGCCAGGCTCTATGTGCTCCCACTGACTGTGCTTGTGTGTCACTGCACTTGTCTGCCTATGATTTCCTTTTGTGCTAGCTTGTGCGTGCTCTTTGTGTGTGTTTGTGTGTGTGTGTGTATGTGTGTGCCACGGTGCATCTGTGTTTAACACTGCAGCAAACTCTCTTTGTCTTAATCAGAAGCTCAGAGCGATGCGAGAGTGCTGTCAGTTTTCCACAGGGGAGGGCCTAATTCACTCAGTGAGTGATGCAATCAATCAAATAAAGCATCCATCAGCGCTGCTGGAGGAATTCCTGTAGAGTACATATGACAGCAGGATGTGCCAAATAGAGCCTTAGATGAACTGATCAAACAAACAGAGTGGCTGTGCAACTTGCGACTGCACAGCAACCACATACAGTAACCGCTTTGAGATGATTGCTAAGCTTATCCAGATGTTTATAAGGAAAGGAGGCAGTAAGTCGCTGCAAGACATGTTGCTGAGAGTTGTGTAGGGGTATTGTTCTAAAATGTAATCACAGTTAATTACCACCATAATGTCATGCACTATACTTCTCCACAGTTAAAATATATTTCTTTCTTTTTTTTTCCAGATGCATACAGCTACACACCAAATGTCAGCCTGTCCCTTCCACTGGGCATGGGAAACCCCTGTCTGGCCAACCAGTACCACACCTTACAGACCAGCCCAGTCATCTCAGTTTCTTCTTGCCACCAGACAGGCTACAGTCTCCAGAATGATAACCATGCAGCATCAGGCTATTACCTGCCCCACGGCCTGAGACCCAATGGGGCTCCAGCCTTGGAAAGCCCCCGTATTGAGATCACTGCCTACAGCCAGTACCCCGAGGATGAGGTGGAAGAGAGCAGCAGCGAGGACCACATCATCAAACGAGGCGTTAACTCCATCGTCACGCTGACGCTGCCCAACGCAGACGGCTACCGTGACCCCAGTTGCCTCAGCCCTGCGAGCAGCATCTCGTCACGCAGCTGCAACTCTGAGGCGTCCTCCTATGAGTCCGGCTTCTACAACTACGACAACTCCCCACAGAACTCGCCTTGGCAGTCTCCATGCGTGTCTCCCAGAGGCTCGTCCTCACTTCTGTCCTGCCCACATGCCGGCGGCCCAGCAGGCTCCCCTCACCACTCGCCCTCCACCTCCCCTCAGATAGGAGCCATGGCTGAGGAAGGATGGCCGGCTCAACCCCGTGGCTCCAGGCCTAACTCCCCTTCCTGCAGTGGAGGCGGTGGAGGCAACGGCGGAGGTGGTGGGGTGGGCAAGAGAAAGTACAGCTTCAACGGTGCCCCCTACCGTCAGACATCCTGCTCACCCAACCAGTCTCCTATCCCCTCTCCGCATGGCTCCCCAAGGGTCAGCGTCACAGATGAGAACTGGCTCGCCAACACCAACCAGTACACCAACTCTGCCATCGTGGCCGCCATCAACGCTCTGACCACAGACGGAGTGATAGACATGGGGGAGGGAATCCCGATCAAGACACGGAAGACAATGCTTGACCACTCACCCTCCATGAGCCTGAAGGTGGAGCCGGGTGGCGAGGAGCTGGGTCCCGATGGGGAGCTCTGCCATGAGGACTACCCCTCCCGATTGGCCCTCAAGAAGGAGAACTACTGTGGAGGGTTCCTGGATGTGCCCCAGCACCCATACTCCTGGTCTAAACCCAAGCCTTACCTCAGGTAGGTGACACTGCTTTGGCATCTGTTGAATAAACTAAGTCGTTCTGTACCAAAGTTAATCACAAAAATCCACAAGATGAAGCACTTGTGATTTCAAAGATGATTGAACCAGTCAGTGTAAAACCCAACCCGCAGTCTTGCCTCTAAATTGCAGTGCCAAGACAATGAAGCGAAAACAAGCGTTTACTTATTTAGACAGATTTATGGTTTCTAACGTTCTGCCTAAGGACTACTTTTTCCCAGCAAAGGAATGACAATTCATCCAGTAGCGCCACCACTGTGTTCCGTTGTTGTCTTTTCGTTTCCACATTTAGCGTAATTTATTCATTGCAAGGACAAGATTGTTTTAGTTTTTAATCTTCAAAGGCCATATCAAAAGGCAGAAATCCAAAAGTTGCATGCTCTTCACTTCCAAAAGAGTTCTCTTTGAAGATCAAAACTATTTCATAAATCATATTTCACAGGGAGGAGTTGCCTAGCATGTGTATGTCTGTGTGTGTGTGTGTGTGCCACTGTTGCTAAAGCAACCTACACACAAACATACACGTACAGACACACACACACACACACACACATACACACGTATATGCATGCACTCAGCTATGTCATTGATTTTTTACTTTTGAACAAGGTAAGTTTTTTCGATTTCAAATGTGTACCTTGTAACATTTTTTCCAAGCCAATGACACTCTTTCCTGTCGGAAATCAAGTGTTTGATTAAGATAGTGAGCAACAGGAAGTAATGGTGACAGGTCTAGCTGAAGGGGAAGCAGTCTGTGAGTTAATCAGGCAGCTTGCCGCTCTGGTCCGCCGCGCCATCAGCCCATCTCTTTCTGTGGAGCTAACGTGATGTCATGCACCGACTGGGCAGATAAAGCCCTGCAGGGGGAAATCAGTTCGTTTTGGGTCAACAAACAGCCTGCAAGTTCCACAAAGATGCCAGAGATTGGTTTCAGTTGAGCCACCCTTCAGGTCAGGGGTTTGCGTTTACCAGGCATCCGGCACAGAGAAATATTGTCTTGCACATGTTTGTTTTGGTTTAGATATCTCCACGGTGTTCACATGGGAAGCTCTGGCTCTGCATCTGAACAATGATGTTAAGGGAGGCCAGCTGTAGCTCTGAGAAAGAGATATGCTCCAAGGCAGGGTGTGCTGCTGACCTTATTCCACTGTATAACTCCATTGTCTGCAGCATTAGTGTGGTTGTGTTTTATAATTTTACAGTTATCAATATGGAATGCATAATAATTGTATCAAAGGACAGGCTGGTTGCCAGTTGGTGTGAAATTTGTTTTTGTGCCCTAGAAATGTCTTTACTCCCGCTGTCACTTTCTTAACTCTGCATGTCTGTTTCCACCTGTCACACCATAATAAAAAACACACTGCTCTCTAACCAGGGCACATTTGACTCTCATTTATTTATTTTTTTTTGTAAAAAAAAAAAAGGGACTCTAATTATTACCCAGACCCAAGGAATTACACACGTCAGTGAATGACTTCAATTGATTAGATTATAGACCATGATGAAATGG
Organism: Seriola dumerili; assembly: GCF_002260705.1. Classification (NCBI taxonomy): domain Eukaryota; kingdom Metazoa; phylum Chordata; class Actinopteri; order Carangiformes; family Carangidae; genus Seriola; species Seriola dumerili. Next base: position 4,582,199 of record NW_019174446.1, on the reverse strand, counting down.
AGAAGGATCAAGCTAGTTGGATTACACTTAAGTGTCCTAATTTTGAAGCTAATTTAAAGCAAGTTTAGGACTTTTTGATTTGCACTTCCTTGGCAGTTATTGAACCGTGGAAAAACGGCAACCTCACAGTTCCTGCTCTGGCAAATCAAATCAAAACAAAGAAAAAAGAAGGAAAGGACAATCATTCTCCTAAATTACAAGAAAACTGGAAATGTGAAACAAGCAACTTCCTGTTTTTCAGGAAAGATAACTAGAATTGTAAATCTTTCATGGACTAGATAGAAGTTAATTCACTATTATGTCAGTCACTGGCCCAGTAAAAAAACAGCTGATATTTTGTATAACGTTACTTTATCCTAATAACAAGCAATGTGTCATGTTATTCCAGCCCATCCCTGCCAGCTCTTGACTGGCAGCTTCCGTCCTGCTCTGGCCCTTACAACCTTCAGATTGAGGTGCAGCCAAAGTCCCACCACAGGGCCCACTATGAGACTGAAGGCAGCCGAGGGGCCGTGAAGGCGCTCTCCGGAGGACACCCTGTTGTACAGGTACGTCACCAGCATTATATGCGCAGAGAGCAACTGTTTACTGAATCAAGGTTGGCTTTGTGTGTTTAAACTGTGTAATAATTTGCTGTCCTTACAGCATAAGTAGTACCAAGCAGACAAGTGTGGGCTGATTAACGGCTATTTTTTTCTGGCCAACAACAAGCTCGTGACGTGGATGTTTGGCTGGTGCAGACTTTATGACAGCTTGTAGTCATAGAGCAAAGTCGGCACAGCTATGAAATTTATGTCAATTTTTTGTCAGTGATTCTTAAAATCAGATTTGAATTTATTGTTGGAACCTTGTCGAGCTGGATCTCTAGATTTTAAAAGACCACTGGCCCTAGAAAAAGCTATTTGTGTCTGTGACAGACTGACTGACTAAGTGATGAAGTTACACCATTAGTTTGGCCATTGGTTGGAGTTTCCTCATTGGCCACTGCTCCTTCACTATGAAGTGCTGCAATTATTATTATGTCATTTACAGGCAGTGTTGCCAACTTAGTGCATTTGACGATACATGTACCAATTTTTCAAACCTCTTTAGCGCCTTTATTTTCAAATAAGGATGTGGCGACCATTGGATCAGGGTTTCCCTCCGCATGCACACCTCTCTATGCCTCTCATTCAGCTGACCGGCTTGGAAGTGACTGCTGGTTAACATGTAGTGTTAATAATAACATATACTGTATTGTGAGCTCAGAGAGTGGCAAGAGAGAGAAGCAAACAGATAAAAGGCGGAGACTGGCTGATACTTGGCGGAATGCAAATACGACGCAATAATGTCATGGAAATGCTAATTCGTTTATTTCGTTATCTAGCGACATTTAGCGACTGTTGAAGTAGGCTTTAGGTACTTTCTATTGAAAGTAGTTGATTACAGCAGTTCCACAACATTTTTCCTTTATATATATATTACTATTACTATATATTATTATATATTATTATATATATATATGTGTAGGTTTTGACCTGGTCTTGTTTGTAACTTCTGGCAGCAGCAGTGCAGTATATCCAAACCGCAGTCTATGTTTCTGTATGTGCTTGTATGCTATGTTATTAATGTTCCCTGAAGCCGGGAGTCAATCTACTGCTGCAAAAGGTCGCTCTGACCAGCAGCAGTGCATGCTGACTCAATTAGTATAGAGCAGGAACATCGCCTCTCACTATTGTACTTGGCGAACACTTAAAGAGCACACGTCAGTCTCACCAGCAGCACAGCACAGAGCTCCTTTCTCTGCTACACTGTCATCGCACTGTGCTGACATCTTAGTTTACTTAAGGTGGGGATTTAGCGACGTGTGTGTGTGTCCTCAGGGTTGTGGGTCAATTTGCCTTCAATTCAAACTAACACTGTATTTAACCCAGTAATGACAGGGCATTCATTGGTTATAGCTTTGTTAAAGAATAGATTTAAATGTTTTAGATTGCAAATTAAGAATTCTATTCATCACGCAGCCAGAGAAAACATTTCTTTTGGGGCAGCACAGGCTCAGGTTGGTGGTCTATCCTTGTTGCACACTTAACATTAGACGTTGTTAGCGCCACAGCTGTTTTGTAAATAGATGTTGTCAACACATCCCGGTCTGCTCAATGTCAAACACACTTGACAGCTGTTGGCCTATGTGGTGCTATAAACAGGCCTGTCAACCCTCAGGTTTTCTCTGTAAATACAGGTAATTATTCCCCTTCATTTCAAACCTTTGTATACCAACATGATGCGAGTGAATCAACATTTTACCCTGGCACCTCCCAGATTCGGCCTGCCATGCACAGCTGCGGCAGGTGAGACTGATCTTGATTTAGTTTATGCCATTTTATGACTCACTTGGGTGGGGGGTGGGGGGGTGGGGTGGGGGTGAGAAGTCATGAGTCAGCGTCAGTGTCTTTGCAATACACACATTTAGAGTGATGACTTGGGTTGTTTATTTCATACTACACAGGCACCAATTTATTGCTTTGCGGGGATGTTTTAAAGTCTTACTGTGTATGTGAAGAAATTATTAATGAGTAGTAGTCATGGAGAAAATATGATGACAGCTGCTTTACCATCACCCCCCCCCCCAGATGAGCATAGCTTACATTTTACTCTTACTTTTTGGGTGTGGAGTGATTTATGCTTCTGATATTGCATTTGTAGTCGATTGGGATATCTGGAGGGTCTCATAACAAGGACAACACTGGAAGCATAGCAGTTGGCAGAAAGATAAATCTATAAGGATTAGGCAATCATGTGTACATGCTAGAGGGTAAAATATAGGACAAGAGAGTGTCTTGTGTCTTCAGAGAGTTTTTGCACAGTTCGAGCACAGGGTTTCTCTACATATGGGTGTCTTAATCTTTATCACTGTCTTAGTCTCTGCTGTAGAGTTGTGTGAAATTGTGTTGTTGTAATCTTGGAGGATAGGGCATGCTGTAGTCCCCAGTGCCCTGTGGTAATGAGTGGCAGGCGCTGGATGGGTGAGGTGCAGTCAAGGAGAATGAGTCAATAATGACACTAGGGCACGGGTGTAGGAAGCAGCTAAGGAAGTGTCTGTGTGTGTGTGTGTGTGTGTGTGTGTGTGTGTGTGTGTGTGTGTGTGTGTGTGTGTGTGTGTGCGTGCGTGTGTGTTTGTGCTTAATACTGGATCGAGTAGAGAGAAAGAGAGAGAAGGGGCAGGAGGGAGTCACCAGGCAGCTGGGGCTTGGCTCAGCTGCCCCTGGAGATGCTCTGTATCCTGCTGATTAGGGCCTGGGTGGCCCTGAGGTTGGCTGAGCATGGTGGTGGTGGTGGGGGGGCGGTGTTGTGGTGGGGGGGTGATGGTGGATAATAGTCAGAATCCCAGCGCCCATCAGACGCCACCTCCTCTTTCCACGCACCGGTGCCTGCCCCCCCCACCCCCCACCCCCTGGGGGGGGCCTGAGGATGTCGCTCCATGTGAACCATTCATCCTTCAACCATCTCCCAAACCCGCAGCAGCAGGCCTCCCTCGGCTGAAGCCCAGTCATCCACAGCTCTATTGTTTTTTTAGCTCATGGGTGATCAGACACACGCGCGGTGAGTGATGGTGACATGTGTGTTGGAAAGCAGCACTGGATGAGGAAACAGCAAGATGAAAAACAGGAAGGGATACACTGTTTCTATACCTTACCGTGCCCCCCCCCAGAGAGCCAGCAACTGACAGATAGTTAAACCAAAATACTCACCTGCTCATTTACTGCTGCTGTCTTGCTATCCAGTAACAAGGTGTTTCCCTGATATACACACAGTAAAGTTTAGCATCTCTAAGGTCTGACATCATCCTAAGCTGCAGCAGATCAACCACAACACATTCAGCGCAGGATGGCGAGCTTGTGGGATGGGTGCGTGGGGAGAATGGAGTGGTTTAACTCCGGCCGCACACCAGCGAAAACCTCTAGATTACGGGTTACCTCGACTCATTACCCTTCTGCAGCTTGCACCGGCTATCCGCACTTCCTGTTCCAAATCTCATTCATTTATTCTGGACCCGTACTCCATCCCTCCGTCCCCTCCTCCACATCCGCAGCCTTTTAACTTCCTCTCTCACGATTGGTCCACTTTGTGACCCCCGTGGCTGCTTTTCCACTTTATTTACTGCAGCAGACCACAGCGCCATTAAGGGGATCGAGGGTACTCTATCGGCTCCTCTCACACTGCTCCAGACGCTCCCCTCTCTCACCACAGCTATGCCAAAACGTCTACAGGATGATTTTCGTAGCTGTGCTCAGGAAAACCAAGCAACCTGGTCTAACTTCACTCAGAAGACTGCCGTGACAATGATTGATGGCTTTTTCCACAGGAGAACAGTGGGGAAAAAAAGTGGAATCACGCCGAAATCTCTTCATTGAGAATATAGCTACAGAGGACGTGACCCGTCTTTGATCTGATATGTGGGTTCAGATGAAGATGTTGCAAGGGCTTTTGGGTTCAAACTCAGTCAGGAAGCACACAGACATCCGCCAGGCCCTTTGGTAACAGCAGACAACAACACCTGTGGAGTATTAAACCTATCACCCAGCACGCAGCGCAGTCATGCATATGGCCAGTTCATATGGGATAATGACTGGCCTATAGGGTTTACCCCCTCATACATACACACACTCTCTCACCCACTCTCTCATTAAGTCTAAAGCAGCAACAGACACGGTTGTAATTTCAGCAGGATGTGGCCATCATCCCCATTAATGTGTGCGTGACTTAATACCCATCTCCGTTCCCCTGCAACTGTATGTAATGCACGTCAAATTCGCATGTTTCCCGCCACAGTGACATAAAAAGACGGCGGTGAACATGTGCTCGGTTCTCCGCATGTGCAGTTTCACCTTGGGATCCGGCTGCGTAATGTCTCAAAGAAAAGCCCTGATCTACAGCACCCTATACTGTAGCTGCTAATTGCTCATTAAATCTACTGCCGCCTCTTGTTTGAGATTCAAAAGGCTCGGTGTACCCCGTAGTGCTGTTAGAGCTTAGTCAGGGCTATTATTCGTTGCCCAAAGGGGTATTTATGCCACTCTTAAATTGTGGTTCTCCATCTGCGGGGCTTCCCTTACACTGGTATTGGGCTACCACTAATTACCAGTTAATAACAAGTGGAAAAACGGAGCGAAATGCGCATCGTTTTCACTAGTTTGAGGTAATAACCAGACAGCCCACAGATTTATGAGGTAAGACACTGGTGGCAGTCGTACTATCGGGGGGTACAGAATTTGTCCGTGCATCATCTTACTCAAATTCTCTGTAGGTTTGGATGATATTTCTTATGGCAGACCGTGCTGGTAACAAAGCCATTCTTTTTTATATGGAATTTGGACCCTCGCTGGTCTAGACATGGGCTAGTGCTTGAAACTATGCCCTCAATGACATAACACCAAAGTACTCAGTTCAACAAAAACTTTGAGGGATATAGCTGTTTGGTTGCTTATAAAAGGAGTAGCATTTGGAGCCATGGAAACGCTGCGCATTAAAGGATTGCATATGTTGCCTTATGCATTCAATATGAGCGACTGGAGACATGAGCAGGGCAGGGGGGGTGATGGAGTAAAGTCTGGAAGGAGAGACAACTTGGATGAGTTGTACATTTAATTGGGTACAGCAAGGCTGGCTGTGTGACTGTCAGCACTTGACAGAAAGAGGGGAGCGTGATAATGGGAAAAAGCCTGAATCTGCTGTTGTAGTTCTCCTCCCCTGCTTCAGCCCCCCCCCCTCCCCCTTCCTCTCCTCTGCTGCTTCCAGTCGTCTTCTCCTTCTCCCCTCTCCAATTCTCTGCGCCACGTGGACTTCTACGAGTCATGACATTTCTCCAGGCAGTGATGAAATCACTGCAGAGGGAAAGAAGGCAGCCCAGTGCAGGCCTGTGGAGTGTATTCACACTCAATTTCTAGCCAGGCCAGACACATCTAATTTACCAGCAAGTAATTATCAAACAGTACATGCTCAAATCCTTTCTTTGAACTATTGAAGCCAGGTGCAGGCAGCATGAAGAATGTCAGTATTACTGAAGAGACTGAGGGATAAAATGTGTTATGAATATATATATATATAATTTCATTATAACTGCACAACTGAATGTGCGTCCCTAATTGAAGCAAATGAGAGAATGACTGAGTGAAATTTTCTGTACCGATGATGGATCTGCAATGGTCCAAAGGCGAGCATGGAAGATGAATGGTGGAGAGTGGTTGGGATGCACCCTTCCTCTCTCTTTTTAGCTCGACCCCCCCCCACCCCCCACCCCCCCACATCATCACAACTGACCCAGACAATACAGCTGCATACAATTACACAATTAATGCATCAGCTGCCATATCCACAATGTTTATTTGAGCCTCAGCTATCAAAAAATGGCTTGTGCACCAGTGGCTTGTGGTGGGAGGTGTAAATGGATCTAGCTGACACAGTGGCAGAAGTTGGCACCCTGAAACAGCTGCAAATCAAGGCTAGATTCAAACTCCGTTTAGATTATCTCAAAATAAATACACAGTACGTGTGCCAGATAGGCTGCAGTTACAGCACGAGAAGCTCATCTGTTCAAAATTAGCGGCTCCGTGGTCCAACCGCGCAGGCAGCGTCAGACACAAATACAAAGCTGAGGTCACAGGTGTGTGTGAAGCCTCTGTCGTAGGCCCACACTTAAAGTTTACGACACTATCTCGACTTTTTCCCCCCAACTTATTTCCCCTTTGAGAATAAAATGAAGAAGTAAGTTTTGTGCTCTGCTTGTGGTGTGCATTTGAGTGAGCATCACAGGAGTTTAGCAGAAGCAAAGAGGGGGGGAGGGGGGGGGGGGCGCCTTAGGGAGAGGGTCAGGGGAGCACATATGGTAAAGGAATCGAGGGAGGTCGCCCAGGGGGGACTAGACTGCCTTCCTCCGCTGCTGGGAAGGCCAGCGTCACCAAGAGGACTACCTGACCTCATTAATCACTTCCTGTCCTCCATGAGGTCACTACGGCTTTGAGTGAGGACGCCACCGTCATTGTGCGCTACCGCAAGACTAGTGAAGGGATAAAGACACCCCCCTCCACTTCCCTCCCTCCTTCTTGCCTCTCTTGCGGGCCCCCTTACAGCCACGTGGCGGCTGAGGTAATGGTTGGAGGTCACTGAGAAATCCAAAGAAGTCTACCGAGGCAAAAGTGACAGATGACACTGCTTTGTAGCGTGGCTGCCTGCGTTTTATTAAATCATAAGGAAACGTCATGCAATTTAACGCTCCGGTGTTTCAGATCTGTACCTCATGCTCCGCTATAGCCCTCTCAAGAGTCAATACACAAGTAACTGGTAGCATGTGCGGCTATGGATAATTACTTCTGGTGACACCATAAGTAAAATATAACAAGCAGAGCGGGGTCTGCTGGTGAGATCACCGCATAGATGAAGTGGTCCCTTGGGATGCCAAGACTTCAAGAAGCTCCTGACCTCGGCCTAACTCACTGATGACTAGCATGTGTGACTAGCTCACAGGTCAAGACAGCTGCTAGAGACACTATGTGGAGGTGAAGAGAAAAATAGGACGGTTGGAACTGGGAGATGAATGACAGCCTTAGCGTAACCGCTCCCTCACCACTCCCTTGATATCTGAATCAAAAAGCAAAGGCAGATAGCCACTGGTGCGTAGTTTATTGAGACATATGGATATATGCTCTGCTACACTGACTAGTCAGGGCCTATTATTATTCAACATAATTAATACTGAAAATTGTGGAACTGGGAAGAAAAAGAACACAATCCTCTGCCTTGTCCCAAATCCAAAAATATCTGTCATCAAGTACAGACCAAAGGCGTTTAATCTCCATGTTTATTATCAGGCCAGACAACTTTAATACAGAATCCAGACAAATTTGTTCTCAAACCAAAGACATTAGGTGTCCATGACACTGCAGCACTAATTTCCACAGACTTCTAATGACGTAGTTCCCCCGTCCTCCACCAGCCTTCCTCTTCCTCACACCCCCCATCCCTGACCACCCTCGTAAAGGTAATTATAAACCCATTAATCAGATTATGTCATAGGTTACATGTGGTCTGCATTTTGTTATATGACTCAGTCTGTTAGATAAACAACAGGGGTCTTTTATTCCATTTGACGGTACCACTGTTTTCACTGGGACGGAGCTCAAAGAAAATTGGGGTAACTGACCAATTTGTGGGATTCTTCTGGTGGCCATGACTCGGTGAGCCCTGGTCTTGAGTAAGTGATCCCTCCCAGTAAATGTCACATGCGGTCGAGTAGCCACGTGGGTGGATCCACGGAGGTCGACTTGATGAGAAGTTAGTCCTCTCAGTTTTTTTTTTTTTTTTTTTTTTTTACATACCAGATGGATTTTGCAGGTTCCTGACAGTTTTTTAAGGTTTGGAGAGATTTCTAAGCCCACACCAACATCCACCCATATGACCATACGACCACTTTGCACTGTAAAGAGAAAGCATATCCTGGGAGGTCCGCAGTGTAAGACACGGTTCCACCAGAAATCCACATTTGGTTGGCAAATTATTCTGGTCAGACATCACTCACAAAGTATCAGTTGTCCTTCACCACACTTTGGAATTTGCAACCCTGTCTGTATGTTCATATTTTTGAGCCATTACACACTTGGTCAAACCAGCAAATTATGTTGTTTTAGAGATTGTCAGAAAATGATCCAGGGATGCTGAATGTAAATTGGCAGTTCAGAGTTGAAGTGCTGTTGACCCCAAAGACAACAGTACTTTTAAAACTATGCATGCCCATGGAGTTTTTCTTCTCTCTCTCTCTTTTTTTTTTTTTTTTTTAAAGATTTGATCTTTTTATTAGTTGAGCAGTAGCAGCTAATGGAGGCTAGAGGAAGTGGTAGTTGTTTGAAGTGGTGGTTCTGATACAGGAGTCTCTTTCATCACAGTGGGACACAGTCTCTGAGCTTTAATGGAAATCATAATGCATGTTCATAACTGCCCAAAGGCAAAGGGGCTGGAATCTGTCTGCATGCCAAATGCAGTTTTTTGTGTGTTATTACCTATCACATGGGGATAAAGTTTGCTGAAGTGCTGCACCTATACAGAAACAGTTATTACACTCTAAATGTATGTTGATACTCATCACAGAAAATTTGAAAATTTGGACATTGCGTCCAATGGTAGTTTGTTGAACACAACACAATGTCATCGTGTTGGTTAGTTTATTGACACTAAAGTTTTAATGTCTACCGAAGATTTTGGTTTCATCCTGCAGATGCAACTCATAGGGAAGCTGGTATCAGACCAATCACTAGTTTTATAAACGTTGATAACTGTGAGCATTACACCTCGAGGCAGACCTGAGATGATTGTCCTTTCTTATTATGTCCCTTTAAGGGTCACTTTACACGCGAGTCTCTGTCGACTGCTTGTCTCTCTATAGGCACTTTTTTTTTTTAATAGCAGCAGTGAGATTTTAATGAACAGTGAAGTGATGGGGAGCCAGCCTCTCCATCAGCCTCCATACCTCTGTACCCAGGAGATCCCTACCTCAGGCAAACCCAGAGACATCAAAAAACTTTTTTCTTCACCTTCCCCTAAAGGAATGTAGAACTAGCTGAAAAAAGAACAGTAAAGACCACAGAAAAAGGGTCTCCAACCCAGCTAAAAAACAAACAAAGAAAAAGGGGCTTATTTTCGCAGCCCCTCTACCATGTCAGGGCTATCATTAAAGGCCCCTTTAACTATCAGTAGCCGATGTGCATTCAATCTCTATTTACTAAATGAGGGGTTGCCTCAGATGGGGGTCTTAAAACCTGATGTTGGCTCTCACCTGGGTCCCTTTGTTCTCCCGCCAGCTTTATGGCTACATGGAAAGCGAGCCGCTCACCCTGCAGCTGTTCATAGGGACCGCAGACGACCGCCTCCTGCGACCACATGCCTTCTACCAGGTCCACCGCATCACCGGCAAAACCGTCTCCACCGCCAGCCATGAAGTCATGCAATCCAACACCAAAATTCTGGAGATCCCTCTGCTGCCTGAAAACAACATGAGAGCCATGTGAGTGCTCTGAGACCTCCACACAAGTTACCTATCCATCTTTTTCTTTCCATATTTTCCTCTGGTAACCATTACTTTAAAGCATACACACACAAACACAAACCCTTCTTTCTCTCAGCACTTTGCTCCTTGCTTTAAGTCTACAAACAGAATGCCTGATGATAGGTACTATACAGCGCACACTTCTAAATAAAAAAAACGCAGTGCTTTCACCCCAAGAGATGCATGATTTCTAAGGAGGTGAAATATACTCAGTGTCGACACACTGAGTTCAGCAAGAAGCTTTAAAATAAATGTCCGACCAGGGGCCCAAACTGAAGTCCAAAGTACAAAAGATATCTCAAAAAATAAAAACCGCCCTAGAGCCACGACACATTGAGAGTCCCACGGTCCCTGTAGCCTGCAATGTGCAATGAAAAACTCTGTAGTCATGACAAACAAAACTGGCAATTGTAGTAGCCATTTAGCAACAGCAAAACAATGTCAACTGATGACCATTAAAGTGTATGAAAGTAATTTAAAAAAAAGCATAAATCGGTAGCATAATTTAAGTCTTGCACTTGAACGTATGCTCAGTAAAACTTTAACAAACACAAGTGGTTTTCACAGCAGACACTGTCATAGCAGAAGAAGCCCAGGTGTTAGTAATAACATTAACAATGGCTCTGTTCTGTTAAAGTGTTGCAGGAAGCCATGACATTTAGCCAGCCTGTACAATTGCAGGATACTGCAAACGAAATAGCTGAACGGTATTCAGGTATCATTACCATTATCATACTCACCTGTGTTTTTTTTCCACTGTGACATGTCAAATGTCTTTCATCAAAAAGACCTGTTTCCAAATGAACAGCTGTTAGAGCAGTGGCAGCCTGCACCATGACCAAAAAGGAAACTTTGACTGTGTGACAGTAAAGTATGAAACCTAGCTTATTGTGACACAGTAACTTTTTGTTTTTACAGTAAGATAGTTTTGTCTGCTAATTAGGGTGGATGTCCGCTCAGTATTAGTTCTGGTGGTCTTGGAGCTCAACTTAACGGACGTCTTTTACTTTGTGAAGCTGGGGTTAGAATCAGAAGAAGTACTAAATATAATTTTGGTTTTACTTTTAAAAACAAGTTTGCTAGGCTGAGGTAAATCTGGCTTGGCCTCTCCTGTCCTCCCCCCAGCCTTGCAGTAATCCAAGGGGCTGTGCTCTGCAGTGTGTCCAGGCTGTGGCTCCTGTCCTGGGGCTCCATTCAGACAAGGGAGCAGTGAAATTATTGGACTCGGGCCCAGAACTCTGTGTTATGGATAAAACCACTGTATATGAACATAGGTTATATAAGGCCATTACCTCTTGCTGCACATTAAATTCATCCTTCACCATTGCAAATTTTAAAATATATATCTTGTAATCATTCCTTACTCTCTCTGTCTATCTATATGTCCAGCTTTCTATACATTGAAAGATAGATAGAGGGAGAAAGAGAGCAAGAGAGAGAGAGAGAGAGAGAGAGAGAGATTATAATGATATTTATGGGACATAGGAGTTTCCTTGTTGGACAGTGGCCTTCTCTGGTTGGGCATGGATGAATTTAACATTCACACTGCCTTGCAAACCAACAATACCACAGTATTCCTTATATTGTATCATATTTTGAGACGCCTTTCCCCCATTTGACTTAACGTCTCCCTTAGGATGAATATGATATTGTATACAGTATTCAAGAGGAAGTTTCTTTTTCCCTTTGTCAATAGCACACATGGTAAAGAAGGAGGAGTGAAAGTTCTGTATTTCTTCCCCAACTATATGAAAGGTCAAAGACGAAGCAAAGCCTGTAACTGTCTCTTTCCACTGAACTGTTAAACAGTCGTCTTGATAACATAGCATCCATCTCGCTGCTCGCATGCCAGCAATCATTCGCTCGCTGTGTGGGATGCAGACAGTCGAGAACTGCAGTCAAAGACAGTTTCAATCTGTCTTTCTTTTCTCTTCTAGGAAAATTCATCTGATACACATCATTTAAAGTTATATATTACCTTCTGCAAATTACAGTAAATTCTACATACTGTACGATCATAAATAAAAAAAACATTTAGAAAAGAAAAGAAGAATTTGGTGAACATGTCTCACTGGCTGGCATCTAATCTAAACATTTCTGTGCTGAAAATGTAACTGTCCCACATCTCAGGTTGTATAGGCCTGGAAACTGACTTCAAACTAATCCATGACATCCAGCATCTTGTGTTTATTTTAAAACTATATGTATGACATGTCATGTGAGGCTGATAAGCCGTGGGTAGTCAGCATTACATGTTATTTTATTTCTTATTTATTCAAATTGTCCAAACCAAAGTCAAGGGAAAAAATGGATCGGTATAAAACCTGACATTTACCATGTTCCAGGAAGAGTGCCCAAATAGCTACCATGTAAAATAATTGAAATGCCAAACCATATCCCATTTGTATTCCTTCACTTTTTTTACCAGCCACTTTAGTTTTATTTAAATTCATGAAAGGCCATGTCTGAAAACGAATGCTTTTTTTTTTTCCACTGAGAAAAGGGAAAGAAAATTCACCCCTTTACCTCCCAAATTGTGAAATGAAATAAATAAAGAGAGACAGCGTAGAAAACATGTGGCAATGATTAAGAGAGGTTTAAGCCCTAAATGTATGAGGTATATGACTTTGTATATACTGACTGCGGCTGATGGGACCTTGTGTGATAGTGTTAAGCCGTGGTGTGTGTTCGGTCCAGAGGACTCCTCCAGAGAACTGCTAATTCTTGGACCACTGTGACCCTTTAAAACTGTGATGTGAAGTCATTAATGTCCAACTCTGTCTTTGATGACAAGCTGGATTAATAATGACACAGTCATGCTAGAGTGAACCTCCAGTGCATGATCTGTAACACCGGCGGGGGACTTCACTGCTTGATCTTATGCACAGCAACTCTGCTCAGTGTCGCACTCAAATAGTCAGTGTCAAATAATCAAATCAGCCTATTTCACCCTTTGTCCTTACCTTTCTAAAGAAAATGTTCTATGTATCATTTGTGATTATAGGTTGTGTAATAGCACATAAAGCAGAGTTCCTTTCCCAATACAGTTGCTTTGTAATAAAATACAGGTCTGTCTTAAAACTAAAAAAACAAACTCCACCTTTCTATTTATCTTGTATAATGTAAAATATTGTGTTAACTGTTGCCCTTCCGTGCTTCTGTCCCAGAATTGATTGTGCAGGGATCCTGAAGCTGCGTAATTCGGACATCGAGCTCCGCAAAGGGGAAACAGACATCGGACGTAAAAACACACGTGTGAGGCTGGTGTTCCGAGTGCACATCAACCAGCCCAATGGCAGGACAGTGTCGCTGCAGACCGCCTCCAACCCCATCGAATGCTGTAAGTCTCACACACCAATGCACAGGGATAAAGTCACAAACTGGCATGCCTTTTTCACTTGGCTTTCCACTTAAGCAAAAGGTGGCATCTATTGTTGTTAATCCAATAAACTGAGCTACTATTTTATTACTTGCTGGAGCAAATTCAGTGCCTCTGCAACCAATAAGCTTTATATGATCAAAGCAATTTGCCAAGGCAATAGATGCATTGTGCATGATGCCAGACACACGTGTTATCTATCTCAATTCGCATTTTATGACTGAGTGCACAAGTTATTGTGGTGAGACTGCCCCATTAGCACAGGTTCCACAAAGGTCATTTGCCAGCCCCAGTTTTGGCACAGATGAACGAGCGCATTGAAAGAAACCTCTGTTTCTTTGTCATTCATTTGTGTGCATAGGTGTGATGTTATTTGCACCCAAGGAAGCCAATTAAAGTTACATGGTAAGATGGAGCTGGCGTTATAGTTTATGGTCCAAAGTGGATGTTAATTTGAGTTGTTTTTTTTGGTAAGATTTTTTTTGTATGTGTTTTACTGAGCTCCTATATGATTATGTAATGGGATAACAGATGAAATAAGTAGATATGTGATAATTAATATATGTGACTCTGGCTGTGAATCTGGTCACCAATTCCATTTCCACATTTATAGAAAGCAGAGACAGGTGATTGGTTGTAGGCTTCTTGATGGAAAATTATGACTAAGCAACAGACCACGAAAATATTGTTTGGATCCGCTGTCTGCCTTTTTCGATGTAATTTAAAGAGCAGTTTTTGGCTTAAAACCCCGTGGCGAGGGGTCATGAAATCATCATAATAAAGTTGATAAGCCTGTTTAACCAACCAAGTACTGCTGTTTTACTGGCTGTGAGCTGGGCCTTGGGGTGGATGTAGATCAGCAGTGAGTTTATGTGGGCTCACGCACTGTATTGAAATGAATGTGTGTGTGTGTGTGTTTCCTTTCAATAGCCCAGCGCTCAGCACAGGAGCTTCCCTTGGTGGAGAAGCAGAGTGTGGAAAGTTACCCTGCCACGGGAGGCAAAATGATGCTCCTGAGTGGTCTTAACTTCCTCCCTGACTCAAAGGTGGTGTTCGTGGAGAAGGCCCAGGGTAAGCTCCAGTCAACAGACCATGTTTACTGCGTCTCAATTTTCCCTTCTTAATATCTCTTTCAAACGTCTCTCTCCCTCTCTGCCTCTCTCGCATTTCCTCAGTCTCTCCTCCCGTCAAAATAGAGCAGGCCTTGCCAGAGAGCCACATGTGGTGTGCATTAAGCCACTATATTTTTAACCAAAGCGTATTTACATTTGCAGAAATTTCCATTGCCTGTTCACTGGTGCTCGCCACAAGTTAAGGGATGAATCACAACCAGGGCATGTGCAATGTCTCTTTCTCTCACTTTCTCTCTCCCCCTTGCTGTCTTTCCCTCCCTTGGACTCCCTTGGTTTTTGACATTTAACTGTCTCGTGTACTTTCTCCAGCTCACTCTTCCACCCGTTCTGCTGGATACTCATCCTTGCTGTTGTTCACTGACGCGAGGTTAAGAGGTTATTCCTTTCTTTGGCCACATTTTTCGGCCATGCGTTTCCTGCCTGTGTGGGAGGGAGCAATGGTCAAAACACCACTGATGAAGTTTGCATGAATGATCATTTCCTTGATTGCACCCACTAAATCAATGCAAAGGTCAAACACAGTGATACCTCCGAAGTCTGTTGAATCACAACTGGTGATGATGACGATGAACAACAAGTGAGAAAGGGTGAGGGAGGAACATAAAGGTTGTTTCTCACCTCTGATAATAAAAGCCAATTGATTAATCATAGATTTTTATATTTCCTGGTGTTGGTTGTAGTCACAAACCCATATTACACACAAAAATACTTCACATTATCTACACTTTTTTGACTTATAGAATGAATCAGGATAGTGAAATTAAAAAACAGACAAAACATAGGCCTCATAACAGACAGTTTACCTTCTCTGCATTTGACAGTGAGTGAATGAATCTAGTTTTTATAATAATGTCATAAATACAACTATCTATCCATCTCACATGGGTTTACAAAACATTACAAATTCATACAAGCCAGATCCAGAGTACTAGAATAAAGAACTAAACCAAATAAAGAAAAACCAAAATGTATAAATTACTTACAAAAAAATAAATTCTAAACATAATTGTATAAACTGGAGTAAATACTAATTAAATGGTCCCACTTGCCTTCTTTTCCAGGCTGTTAGACACAATTAGCAAACTTAAACAGAACAATTAACCATTCCGATATTTGATCACCAGAATATTCCAGGGTTTCATGGAAAATGTACATCATCATAGGTATGTACACCACAAAGGACAATGGGACTCACTTTCCACTTGTCCCAGATCACATGTCGGTTGTTTACTTGTCAACTATTTATGCACCAACCGTCCCCTGTGGGCCGTCAGGTGATTCGGGTGACTCGCCTCTCAGTTAGAAGGCAACAGCTGGTTAGGAAACTACTGGAGTCATTGCCTGAATCAATAGAAAATGCTTGAACGCTTCGGTACTGCTTCAACAAAGCTCACTCAAAAAGAGTTTGAACGCTGGGAAGGAAAAACAAGCTTTAATCATGACTCAGTTTCCCCCAAATTTATAAATGTTCTTAAAAATGACTTTCTTAGTAATAGAAACAATAAGGAGTAATTTCTACACTTGCCACATTATATTAGAACAGTCTACACTTAACCACCTCAGGGGTTAAGGGGGAAACAGAGGTGGGATAAGGGGGGGTGGATGAACTTGGTAATATGGGGTCTCCCTCCTCCTGGCTTCACTTAGTCATGGAAGGGGATTCCCCTGGAGAGGAAAGCCCATTCATACACAACACCTTTTGCCTCTCTACCTCCTGCTATTTGAGACTCATGACCCCCTTCTAGGATGTATTTCCCTCCTTTCACCTCCCCTCTCTCTCCCTCTCTCTCTCTCTCTTCCGCCCTGCCTTTACTTTGGTACCTCGTTTCCTCCTTGTCTCTCCTTTCACTCCCTCATCATCCTCGACTCTTCTTACCTCTATCCTCAATACCCGTTAAAGACATTAGGCTGTGTGGAGCTCTGCACTAGCGGGATCCCCACACTCGTGCCTGCCACGGACATTTCAGTGGTTTGCTTTCCGTCTCTGTGGTGTCAAGAAGGAGAGAGAGAGAGAGATAGAGAGATCGAAGGAGAGGTTGCCTGTCTGCTACTTAGTCTGCTTTTATGTAAACTTTAATGACCCACCACTTCCAGGGTCTCCTAAGTCAAAAAGCCCATTACAGATAGACCTACACTCTCCACGCTCACATGCACACACAGGAACACATACATCACTCTCTAATGGCAACTATCTATGTGCAAGTATGAGTGTGGAAAAGTACTTATGTCCCAAATATACTGCAAAATATTGTCTTTTGGCATTTTAATCAGAGGATCCTGCTGTTTCATGAAGGTTCTCAGACTTAAAATTTCTCTGATTGTTGATTTAGAAGGACCAGACTGGGATGAGGAAAAAAAAGACCCCAATAAAATTATAATTATATTACAGATTCATTCTATAACTTTGGTTTTATTTTCCTCTGGAAAAGTTCATGACTAAATACACCCATGAAATACAGAGCATCGCACTGCAGTAATTACCACTCGCAGACATGTGCTTACACACACAGCGGGGACACACACATGCACACGTACAGCCTAAACTCTTTGTACGGCAGGACACCAATCACTGCTTTCGCCACAGCGGTGACAGCCATTACTGCTGTTGCCATCAAAGGTCACGACGGCTGCTCACTTTCCAAAATTGACTCCAATAAACACCTTCCAGAAAATTCCACAATCCTAAGGAGCAACAGACGGTTTTTCGAGAGTCCCAATCCAACTTGTGTGAATAATTATACACAGTCAAAAGAATCCAAGTTGAGTCAGAGAGAGATCACACACAGCACAAAGGCCTATTAGCACAAATGAGATAGCCATAAATCATAATACATGCATTCTGAATTGTTTCCATTCGCTTTCACACACTCAAGGATGTGGCAGCTTTTAGCACAAACAGAACCCACTGTCTGCTTTTGAATTGCCTGCTTGAAAATAATGAGAGCAGACATCAATTCATTGAGTGAATAATTTATGACATCACTTTTTGAGAGACTTGCCTATTAACAGTTTCTGGTTAAGTGATCACAACTGAGACACCCAAAAACATCTTGCAAATCATCGGGGCTCCATGTTAGTACAAAGGTTTACACTTGTTTTAAAGGACCAGGGCCACAGGCACTGTCTTAAATATGAGAAAATAATTAAAGATAAACATCAAGTGAACTGAATTGGAGATTAGTGAAAAAGCTGCCAGGGACAAATCTGACAGGTGATGACAGGTTACTGTAAAACTAAGAATAAATAAAGGAAAAGTCAAATGAGCTGGCTACATCTAAGAGTGAGTTGAAAAAGTGAATTAAAGGTCCATATTTTATACTTTTCCTGTGTTTCATTTGAAGTTTTGATATTTATAAGAAGATATATTTGTGGTTTTAAGGATCAAAAACCACATCAATCTAGTCTCCTCTCTCAGGCTTCTCTTTGGAGCTCTAGTAACGACAGGTCATGAGCCAATCAGAAGAGAGGCTCTGAGCCTCCCTTCTTGTGACATCACAAAGTTACAGAAGTCCTGACAGCTTGTTTTGAGGCTCAGTTTCTGAATACAGGCTGTGTGCATTTCTCTGTGGACTGAGCGCTTTGATACTTTCACAGTATTAATATAGAACCAAGACCTACTTTACAATCAAAACAGACATTGACATCTACCTTTATGCAATGTGGGCTCTTTAGTAGTTACATGCTGCACCAGTGCAATTCATCTGTGAAGGGCAGATAGCTGATTTTAGTGACATTATTCAGATTATTTGCACCAGTGCAGAGGGCAGATAGTTGTTTTGATGTCATGTCTTAGTAGGAATGTAGCAGCCCCTTCTTAAAATCTACATGTGTTCTTTTTCGCCTGGTGTACTGTTAAATCATAGTTTCCCTCTGCCGGTCTTTTGCTGCCACTTTAATCTTACTCTCTTTCTTTTTATGTTGTTTTGATTGTCTGTCTGCCCCCCCCTGAGATGTCCCCAGTATCAAATGAGCAGAGCTCATAGCGGTTGCCACTGCGGGAGACCTTAATGCGCCTTGAAAAATAATTACTTCTACTTTTCAAAAGCCACATCCATCCCCACTGCTCCACTTCATCACCCACAGGATAACTGATGCAAACTCTGTGCATCCACTACATGCGCATGTGTATGTTTGTTGCTGTGTGTGTGTGTGTGTTTGTGTGTGTGTGTGTGTCCCCACTATTGCTGTTAGCCTCCAGGCCTGTTTGCGTTGTGCAGTAGGAAGTGTTTTCAGTGAGTCATCCGCGAGGGATTCCCTGTAGAGGTGTGAATCGGAAAAGACGAGACCCTCAGAGGCTAGATGGAGAGAAGAGGGAGTGGAAGAGGAGAGGAAGAGGAGAGGCAGAAAAGAATGGAGCTTCCTTAGAAATCCATCTTGTGACCTTGTGCACTGAGATGTCAGAGCATATAAACTGCCTGATGTTGCCTCTTGTTCAGTGAATGAAAGCGTTGGGTCAGATTCATCTGGTCCCAACAAAAAAGTTTTATGTACTCATGTGACTTTTATAGATAAACTTTATTCATCCCACCAGCGCATGAATTGATATAAGTGCCTCCCCCAGTGTTTTTAGTTCAAGCAGGGAGAGCAAGTTAATCAGACTGTAGCCAGATAATGATAGACTGAAGAACCTCAAGTCCACATTTTTGTTTCTACTGCAATGTAAATATTCCTTTTTAACAGTGATTATTGTTGACATGTATATTTAATAGGCCATATCATTTCTTTCTTCACAGCAGTGGAGAGTCATACCTCTCACAAAGCCACAATGTGGGCATTTATGAAACTTTCCATCTGCTTTTGCATTGTTGTGCACGGTTCAGTTTTTCTGTTATTCCTATTGTGTCTATGTGTTTAGGTTGTGTCAGTGTTTCGCTTCGCCCAAACCGCTCTTTTGGCACAGGAGTAGGAAGACATACCTGGCGCACCTATTGCAGTGTGTGTTCTGGCTTGCCCTGCTTTCCATGGATGGAATGAGTGTTAGAGACAGGGAAAATAGAAGAGAGAGAGAGAGACAGACAGACAGAGAGACAGACAGACAAACAGAGAGAGAGGGAGAGAGAGAGCTGGGGAAAGCCTACACTCTGACTCAGAGGAGAGGTAAGGGAATTCCCTGGTGAGCTGGATAGTTTTTACATCTGGTTGGATTGGAGCGTTGCCTGGAGCTCGGCAGCACCACACAGCCCGGGCTGCAGCAGGGAGAAGTCTGGTCTTCTCCACCTCTGCTTCAGGCTGGTCCAGCTCACAGCCAAGACTAAGAGAAGTCTGAGCTCCAGTATAATCTGTAACATTAGGACAGTATGGTCCACAATAATACCCCTAGGTTATTACTCTAGTCATGTGGAAACTCCTGAAATATTTGGATTCTCATTCCTCGATAATTTGAACAACCCAGGCCTTACAGACTGTCATCTGTAGTGTTAGAGTTCATTCAAAGACAGTTTACACTCGGTTGAACGCTTTTACCTTGGGCAAGTCTAAACACCAGAGAACCTGGTCGGGGCATTGTACTTCTAGCAGTATGTCTAGACTGCCCGTTGGCTTTAGGCTGGAATAACGTGCATGATCCCGGCTTGTAGTTTTAGCACTATGACAGCATGAAGTCAGCCTCCACCCATGCTTCAGGCTAGAGATTAGAGAAGCACGAGTTACAGTATCCTGTACAATTAGGATGGCTTATTAAACCACAATCGATGATAATGTATGAATGTAGTTCTAGGAGAGACCCTCTAAAGGTAGGGGACTTCACCTCTCATCCTCATCTGACATCTTCCATAAACTGAAGCCACTGCTGCTGCTTTTCTAGGAAGAGAAAACCCTTTGATGAGATTCATTCAGCTAGCTCAGCCTGCACTATGTAAATGTTCAGTGTCGGCGGGGAGGCAAAGTTAAACCTAAATGGTCCTGTTATACGGTGAAGCCTCTGTGAAGTAGAGCTGAAAATTCACCCCCACATGTTTTTCTTTTTTGTTTTTTTTGTTGTTTTTTTTTTTTTTTTTTATAATGCAATGATTTATCAGCTGGTGGTCAGTGGCAGTGGTCAGTTAGGTGTATGACCCCTGCTTTGGGTACGTCCTTCAAAGGAACTGGTTGGGTCATAACTGTATCATAACTGTATCATAACAGAAAGACATCTAGATTGTCTGGTGGCCTCCACCCTTTACTTCTGACTGGTCTGAACACGTTGTAGACAGATACACGCTTCAAATCAGGGAGGGACAATTGTTCTTTCTGAGGCAGGTCTTAAGGAATGCCCCTACCATATGATAAGAATAGTGATATGTCTTGATGAAGTGTTCCTCAGTGCGTAGGATTTCATATTTGAGAGTCCCTGCCCAATTATCAACATACAACACATACCTACCCTCCTTTTCTACCCTACCTTCGGTTTTAGGGTTCGTAAGTAAGAGTCTTGCTGTGACCCTACTGTGAAAAACACCATGGCAAGCAACCAACCTTGATGTCCTCCTTTAGAACCCTTTGGACTACACAAATATTATACAAATTTAAAAGTGTGGAAGACCCTCCAGCCATCGCTATCAGTCTGCAGATAATTTTCAGACTCAATGCCACACAGCTGGAGTCTTGATAAAAGGAAGAAATCGGACTCTGCTGGCCCGCCATCCTCCTCCTGCTGCACCCACAGGTCAAGTCGGCTCACAGTTTCCCTGTTATACACCAATAATAACTCACTTCCTGACTATAAACCCATCACAAATCTACTGTCGGGCTATAATTTATACGGAAGCCTCTTGATGCGATGCAGACCCACATTTCTCCAGTTTCAGCAGTCCTCAGATTGGCAGAGGCCAGGTGCGTCAGAGGGGAAAGCAGCTGTACCTCTGGGATCAGTCATGGGGGGGGGGGGGGGGGGGGGGGGGGGGGGGACCCCTTTGGCCTTTTGGCTTTGCTCCACATCGGACAATGAGGTAAATGCCATGAAAATATGAGAAAAATTATTGCGAGCTTTTTCAGTCCACGTTGCAGCAGCAGCAGCAGCAGCAGCAGCAGCAGCAGCAGCAGCAGCAGCAGCAGCAGACTGGTACTAAAACGGAAAATAAACTTGACATGTAAACAGGAAAGAGAGAAAAAAAAATGCTCCTGAAAATCATCTCTGGAAAAGAGACATAGCTGCAAAATACTTCTGGGTTGTTTCACAAGGCAACCTCCGCAATTAAGCGTGTGAATCATATTTTCCATTCTCAAAAATATTAAAGTGAACTCTCTTTGGGCCGTGGAAGTTGTTGTGCACAACACGACACTTCTGGCTGTCAATGTGAAAAGAGGAAAAGCCAAAGTCTGTAAGGTGAATGTGAGGACAAAGATGTTACTGCTCAGATATCTGTGTCTTTGTAGAAGAAAGTTAGTAATCTAATCAGGATGTAATATACATATATACTGTATATATAACCATCTTCATCATCAATCAAACTTCAGTCATTGAAAATATGACAACTTAGAGGATTTGCTTGTATGTGCAACAGTGTTGCTGTGTTCTCACCATGTACACAACATTGTGCGTTGTCAAGAACTGACTCCAAGAAGCCTCACCCTTACATGCAGTCTAATTAACTGATGAATGAGTGTGTTGCCCTGGCTCCCTGTATTGGTGTTAGCCTTTGTGGATCTCAATTTCACAAGTGAGTCATGTCGAGCAATAGACAGACTGCTGGCTTACCTTTGAGCACAAAGCACTAAAAATAAGTGTGTGTATTTCCACAGTACTTGTCTATTTGCTCGCATGTATGTCCTTTCATTTCTCAGTTTAATGGTGATTGGTGATTCTCCAGACGCTGCTCCTGTCCCACCTATTGTTTGTGTGCTTCCCAATCTTATCATTCAAGTTGACGGCCAGAACAAAGGTAGAGGATACTGCAGTTGTGTTTGTGCATCTGTGTGTGTGTGCATCTGTGTGTTTGTGTGTGCGCGTGCGTGTGTGTGTGTGTGTATGTGTGTGTGTGTGTGTGTGTGTGTGAGCATTATGCGTGGGTGGAGGCTGCGTGAAGGAGGAGGTGTTGTCGGGAACAGAAGCATTTTGCAGATGTTGCAGGGAAGAAGGAGTGAATGGAAAGTTCTGTGGTTATCAGTCGTACAGCGCTCTCCGACTTGCAAAGGTATGCCACATGTGGCCCCATCCCAACTCAGTCTCACTTTTAGATTTGCTAAGTCTGACTGAGTAAGAAAAGTAAGTTTCGCTAGAGCAAAAAAGGTTTCGGGGTGTAGAAGGTGAGAGGAAGGTAGAGAAAGAACAAAAAAGAGGAAGAAAAGTTTGAAAAAGTTGTTTACTAGAGGAGGTTGGGGTTGACGTCGTAGTCTAAGGTTTCCCTCTTGGAGTGTCTCCCAGAGCGGAGGCGGGTGAGATTCCCTCTTGGTTCCCCTAGACGTAACATGAGGAACGCTCATCTCTGTCTGTCTCTGTCTCTCTCCCTCTCTCTGACCTTCTCCCCGTCTGTGCTCACTCTAATTGCCCTTCCATACTCTTACGGCCGCTTCACAGCGTTACGTGGGCCTCATTCTTTAGTGCATCTCAATCACCCGCCACGTGCAAGATATCATTTCTGTGCCCCGTGGCATTTCTATAGGCATATCACTCTTGCCTCTCTTCCACATCATCTCCATCGCAGAGAGGCACATTTCTCCATATGCAACTCATATTTCCTCCAGTTCAAATAGAAAAACCCTTATCTGATCCATTCACCGTCTGTTTTCCTCTTTCCATGAGTTTTAATATGGCCATTTTGGAAAGAGATATCTACTGATGTTCACTCTCTGAATAATAAAGCTGACCACCCGCCCCCACGACCACAGCTCACCAATAATAAGCCAACCGTGACTGGGATCCTTTATTCTTTCGCTCGCCGCATGATGTGAAAAACATAATGCTTTGGAAAAAAACAAGGGATTTACATCTTCCAGAGCTGCCGGACTGTTTGGAAACTGACTCTGATTATCTTATCTGATGGCTTCCTGTCCCAGAGGCAAAGTGCAGCATTTTCGGCAGCGACCGTATTGCTGTATCAATAAAGGCACAGTTGCAGTAGTGGCGGTGCCACAGTGCCCGTGCTATTGCCTCACATGCTGTGCCACTGACACAAAGGCTGTTCTGTGTCACTTCTATTTCTGACAGCCCTAATGAGTCATCGGTTCTGAAAAAAAGAGGAAAAAAAAAAAAAAAAAGTGGCACTTTGGTTGTTGCTGATTGCCCTAGCAGAGCCCAGAGCCTCACTAAGGTGTGGCATGAAATCACAGAGAAAAACCCAAAGAATGTGAGCTGAGCTTCTGCAGGCTCCCAACAGCTGCAGTAGCTCACAAGCCTTTTATTGCACGGCAGCGAGGGAAACCTCCTCACCACAACAAGATGGAGATGAGAAGAAAGAGAGAACAAACGAAAGCTGCAGCTTCTTTTTTTTTTTTTTTTTTTTGTAATTTCACAGAGCAGAGTTAAGAATAGAAATAAAGGAGGAGAAGAGAAAAAAAGGATTTAATGAAGGGATGAGAATAGTGCAGAACTTGAGTGGAGATCCAGTCCCAGCTGAAACTCGGGAGACAAATTTTTATAAACTGACTAATAATGTAGTGTATAAAATCACCATTTTATTTTTTAACCTTTTAAAAAAAGCCACCGAGAAGCAGCATAACCTCACATTTGAGACGTTTCGCTACCGTGATGACTATTAATCAATTATCCAATTATTGACTAATCATTAACTGTTTCAGCACTGCACGGACTTAAAAGATAAAGCCTCTTAAGGCCTAACACACCCAAAAGCACACATCCTCTCCTCTCTACCGATATGAGAATCATCTCCAGCCTCCATTTGAGGTCCATCTTAATGACGCAGTTTATAATGACCCATACTAAATCTTGTGTCTTATCCTTTTGTCAATAGATGGGCATCATCTGTGGGAGACAGAAGCCAAAGTTGACAAGGACTCCGTCAAATCTGTAAGTTCACCTCCACTGACATGTCTCATTGGAAATGCTCCTGCCGTCTTCATCCCACCCTCCCTTGACACTTTCTCTGTTCCTCTCCTCTCTCTGTCTCCTCCTCATCTGTCCCCTGTAATGATGTAACCTTTGCTAAGGCATTACAAGTTGCAACACAGACAATGATGATTAGCCCACGCAATCCTGAGTGGAATTTTCACAAAATCTCTGTACCCTCGCAAAAGTAAACACAAGCTGTCATATTGTTTTTGCATTTAACACAGATTATAAACTGGGAGCATAAATGCACACACACATACGTACACACACTCACACCACAGCCCTCCCGGCATAGCCAGACGTTTAGTTCACAGCGCAAGTGTTGTGGTGTGGCGAATTGGACTTAAACACCTCGTCTGTGCTGGGATCATGCAGCCAGGAGCGAATCACACCCCTGCTTTTTACCTGCTGCTTTTCATGAGAGCCGTAATGAAAAAAAATAGACCCGGGCGCTCATTTTACTGACGTTCAGTCACACATTGAGATTGTGTTAATATATACAACAGAGTGAGAGGGAATTGTCAAGAGAGGGAATGAAGCAAATGTTGTTGTACACGTCCCAGAAAGCTGCCTGTGCTCTGGAGTTAATTAAGATTTCACTGAGGTTTGTTAGATCTGTTCTCAGTGTGGAGAGTAAAGTACAGGATCTGCAAGAACCTGTTTGCTTGTGCGTGATGACAGTATGTTTTGAAATGCTCAGTCCTTTCATCAGTGGCGTGTCATCTTTCCTCCATCTCCCCCCTTTTTTTTTTTTTTTTTTTCGCAAACTAACTGAGGCAATTTAAACTTGCACAGGATCTAAAATAAACCATCCACATCTAAATGCTGCAACTTGAGGGTGTTTTTCTCCTTGTTGTTGCTGTTATTTCACTCAGGTAAATGACTTGGTTGCATCAGTAGGGTAAATATGGACTCTTGTCTAATTGGCCTGTAGGGCTGGCTGATGTGCTATGGCTCGAGTCCCAGATGCTGGAAAATTAGCAGGCGTGCAAGGCTTGGCCGGGGGCGGCGGTGTGGGGAGGCGAGGTCGATGAAAGACAAATACTACAGTGTGTTTATTTGTAGAGCTAACAAACAAATGGGGAGAGACAGCAAGAGAGCTCTGGCCTTCTTCTTATGTCTGTTGCCACCAGACTAGTTTTAAATGCTCCAGGCTGCCTTCCTGACTGTGTTTTTATTGCTGTCCAGAGCGTGCTAACTTTCATTGGCTAGGCTGGAGAAGGAAAGCCATGTGCATGCACACACTTAACGCACTCAATCAGCCACCTGCGTGTTTTCTTTGTCATCATCTGGCGGGCAGACTGGGGCTGAGAATGCAGATCCCTCAGCTCCAACAACCCCCAGCCACCACTCCCCATCACCCCCCACCACCACCACCACCCCAACTTGACCTCCCCACTTTCCTATATGCAAACTGATGACCGACAAAAACCCGCTTCCTGTCCCAGTGCCCCATTCTGGCCTGTTTAGATCCCCACGAGCGTGACAGCCATCCCAGGAATTAGACAATACCGCTCAGATAAATTCTATCCGTGTTTCCTTGTCAGAAGGAAAGTAGTCGAAAGTTCACATCCGTCCAGACTTGCCGAAGTCTGGCCTTAGGGGTGGGGAGTGGGACAGGTGAGCCTCTCCGCGGGGGGGGGTGGGGGTGGCTGTGCAAACAAATACGCTGGCTACCTCTCTCTTCTCGTGCTGCACAGGAACAAAGCTAAAGCCCTGGGGTTTTCCTCAGGAACAAACACGGGCACTGGACCAGCCTCGTGCTCTGCTGCGTCTACACAGTTCAGACGAGCTCATTTAGACCAGATCTCAGTTCAGTACCCTAAACGCAGGCCAGCTGCAAAGTAAACACAGCAGTTGATTAATACGATGAAGGAGGTCATATTACAAATGTACGTTTGGCGATGAGTGAATACAACAAAAGGACATTATTTTCTGATGGTATCAGCAGCTGTCTTATCTCATAAAGGTGAAATATCTTTTTTTTTGTGTGTTTTAGAGTACTCTTGTTGTGGAGATCCCACCATACAGAAACCAGAGAATATCCAGCCCGGTGCACGTTAACTTCTACGTCTGCAACGGCAAGAGGAAGAGGAGCCAGTGCCAGCGCTTCACCTACCTGCCTCCTAATGGTAATCATCATAAATATTTCCCACCTTTTTTTTTTTTTTTTATCAGCAGTGACATTTAAGGACATGTGTGCTTTTCAGAAGCAGCTCACTCCACATTCATCACGTAGAGTATTTCTCCAGGGTCTTGACATCCATTCACTATAGTTTACCGCAGCCGTCAATATGCCATGTGAAAATTTGTGGCCGTGTTTTTTTCACATTTACGTCTGGCACCACTTGACTGTAGCCTGTGAGTGAGAGCAGGAGATGTGAGGTGTGTTTATTCTGTAGTGAGACCAGCGTTCCCCAGCGATGAGGTGTACCTGCTGAGTGACAGAGCCTCCGAGCGCTGTTAATGTAGAGAAGTCAATCCCCCGGCGACCTAACTTTCACACCCCGCCTCACACAATGCCCCCCTGGTTCACCAACGCACCTATGAACACAAAAAATACACACACACACACACACACACACACACACACACACACACACACACACCTATCTACTCAGCAGCGCTTTGGCCTGTCATTCATGTAGCAACCTGAAAACCCAGGAATACCTCGGTGTGTGTTTATCATGTGTCCCTGGCCTCAGTGTTTATAGATGGCTTTCACATTGGAATCTGAAGAATGTATTGGTGAAGGTTTAGAGAAGAGTTCAGCCCCAACATCACATTGTGAGCTATTGACTTTTCACAGCGGGCACAGGTGAAATATCAGCTGTGATATCAGTTTCAAGCATCCCACTAGAAGACTGTTATTTTATCTTATGTATCCAAAAGAAGGTTGACTGATCAAACAATGCTTCTCATTTTTACACTGTTGAGCTTTACTCAAGCAGGTGGGAGCCCGGTGTCTTTTTCTCCAGGATCTAAACCGCTTTTCCTGGCTCCTGAACAATTAAAGGAGGGTTTCGTTTTTTGTGAAATTTCTCCACCCACATTGTCCCAGCTGGTTTAGAACCTCCAACCAGAACCTTCCATTCAGCAAGACTCGCCTCCCTGTTGTGATAACCAGTGAAAATCCATTAGATCAAAACAATGGTATCTTGTTTTCATTGATCAGTGTCTAATGGGTCTAATGCTGCTGGGATAGCATGCATTGTGTTTTAACTCTACAGCCGTTAACAAGATGTGACATTTAAATTATCAGCAGATGTATTTATGGCCACGGGAGATAAGTGATAAGTGGGATACTGGACGAAGCTCTGAGAGAAAGTAGAGCAGGGCCCTATTTGGAGATGCCTGATTGTATGATGAACGAGTGCATTGTGGGTAACTGGACCGAAGTGGGGAAGACTAACTGTGGCCTTATGCAGCATATCAATTTCATACACTGTACTGCCACGGAGAAAGAGAAAGATATGTAGAGGCTTATCATCCTCCACTATGCATCTCTTAAGTCGTTTCCCTGAGCATAAACACAGCTCTAATTAAAAGATGACTTGTTGTGTTCTCTCCGTCACTGCCAAGTAAACCACAAGTACAGTGTGGACCACACAAGCAGGGCCAACGTCTTGTCAAAGGAGCGTAATTAACTCACAAGTGCTAAAGCCAAAGAGATCATGAATCACAGGATATTGAGTTCTATTTTGAGATTTACCATTCTTTTGAAGACACATTTAAATATACAACAGCATCTTTCTATAAAACAAATATTCTGTTTGAGAGTCTAGTATTACAACTGAGCTGAATAAGAGCTGAGGAAGAATTGCTCTGGGTGCAGAATCTCATTTCAGTACCAAAACACACCAAGCAGTCTAACATGTATTATAGTCTAATGTGTCATTACAGAGTTGGAGTTGAGGTTATAATTATAAATAAAAATAGAAATATAAATAGCAATAATGTATTTTTTTTCTACTATTTCTTACTCTTGATGCTGGCTGGCATAGTGACTAATGACTGAAGCATTCACAAAGAACACTGTATAAAGGTTATAATCAGTGTAAACAGACGCTCTGTAGTGCAGATGAGTGTAATACTTTCATGGTTTCAATGGAGCAACAAAGAAGGGAAGGAAATTGTAGTGAAGTTGTTTGCTTTTGAGGGTTTCAGCGTGTGTGTCAACACTGAGAGAAGCAACCAGCATTGTGGCCAGGTACTCAGGGTGGGCCGGGGATGAGGACACCCACACACTCGCATACACACATGCACACACTGTTGTCAACGCTTTTTTTTTGTTTTGCTCACTCATATGAAAAGACTTCCGGCCCGCTGTCCCACTTCAAGCACAGTTGTGGTCACTGACGTTGTTTAGAGAGAACATTTCTTTCACACTCTGGTGTCTGCTCATCTATAAAAAGGCAAACTCAAACCCTTAAAATAGCCTGAGTTGTTTGAAACACCGGAAGGATGAAGCAAACCCTCTCTGGGACACAGATGCTACTGAAAACCACCTTTATTTTCCACTCGGGTCATGTGACCACCTTGTTATTCTTTGACGCTAATGCAAACGCAGTTGACACCTACTGTGGCTGAACACTGATGCCCGCATTTGAGGAACTGAATACACCAGGATGAAATTTTCTGCGTGTTTTCCCCTCAGTTCAAATCAGACATGTCATTTCAATAGAGATTTTTATCTTCTCTCAGCCAGGCCTTGCCTTCAGAATTATAACATATTATTATCAGATGTAGTCTGTAATGGAAACAGAGCTGCTCTCACTCTTACGAGCTGACACACAAAGATAAGCTTGAGTGATATGAGTGGAGGGGCGCTGCAGACCTGTTGAAACATTGCCATAATAATGCATTGTGAAGTTAAAAGAGGATTTAGAAATTTGACCTCGCACTGTGTAATACAGTATGTCAGTGAGCACATAGGTCAAGTGCCTTTATGAACAGTGAATCCTTTAGTTGTGCTTCAGTGAGCACAAGAGCTTCACCTGTAGTTTTCCAGAAATATGAAAGGAAACTTTAAAGGTCCCATATTTTACACTTTTTCCTGTGTTTTATTTGAAGTCATGATGAGAAGATATGTTTGCAGTTTTAAGAACCAAAAACCATCTCAATGTAGTTTAACATCTCCGGCTCGGCAATAACAGGTCGATGAGCCAATCAGAAGAGAGGAGGCTCGGAGAGCGGTAACTGCTTTGTTGTGACATCGCAAAGGTCAGGAAGTCCAGACAGCTCATTTTAAGGCTCAGTTTCTGAATACAGGCATTTCTCTATGTGGACTGAGCACTTTGATACTTTCACAGTATTGATATAGAACCTAGACCTGCTTTATGATCAAAAAAAGACATGGAAATCTCACTTTATACAATATGGGACCTTTAAAGAATATTTTAAAGAAAGTTAAATACATAAAATGTACATACCAGTTGAGGCAATTTTTTGCTGCTCAAGAGTTATTGAATATGAGCTGAAGCTGTCTTCAGCCAATGGATCAAGAGGAGATTTGCTGTTGAGATATACCATCAGCAGCATTTGTGGTTCCAGCCTAAGTGCTTGTCTGTGATGCTGAGATGTACGTACAGTACAAGTGTCCTTGTCTGGCTCCCGGAGTGAGCCTCGCTTTTCCAAGATCCCTTCCAATCATTCTTGCGTGAGTAGAGACGTGACGTGTTGCTCTTCAAATAAGAAACAGTTTTCACCAACCACATTAAACAACAAACGCCAAAAAAGTGCTGGCAGTGACCGAAAGCTCGAGCGAAGAACTTCTCGGAACCCCTTTATTTTTACAGGCCGTTTGGAGATTCCTCTGTAATATCGAGTTCTATTCTTAACGCAAACGGGTGCTGACTCCCCCACCCTTGCACCCTGCACTGGTTTGTGGTTGGAGCTGGGGAGGAGAGAGTCAGAAACATGTTCTGTGACACATACAGGAAAAGTTAATGAACCACACATTGTTCTTTTTTTTTTTTTCTTTTTTTTTTTTTTTTCGTAAATATTTGCACAGTCATGTTTTTCCAAAAAAATTGGACAAAGACTGAACTGTTTCTGTCATGTCTACAGCTTTGGGCTTTGTCAGACTCACCTATGGTACACTAAGGCCCACAGTATGCTGGGTGACCAGATTGCATACACAGTGGGACATGGTGCACCAGGTACCTTTGAGTTAATGAACTACCACCTGCTCCATGTTAAATGTCACTGCAGATTCATGCAGTTAGAACAAGATGAGTTCAGCATTTCTGCAACAAGACGAGCCCTGGTTTTTCCGCAGTGGCATGACAATGTCAAATCCCGGCCAATGAGCATGAGAAATGCGAATCAGAACCTTTTGTATCACAGGAAACCAATTGCCCAATGGCTGTAAGTAGAGAGGATTTCCTTCTGAAGATAATTTACAAATCCTCATAAGCCCTGTTTGCTTGACCTTTGCAATCAAATACACCGAGACAGGCACAGACACACATCTATGTCTGTGACATCTATGTCATTCCCTTCAGAGGAAACGAGTGCTCTATAAAATACACAGATCAGGCCTGATCAGTTTAATACGAGCAGACAGAGGGGGAACTGCCAGAGATGGAGAGAAAACCATGTGCAGACCATCATCTGTCTGTGGGCCATAACCCACAGGTTGGGAGGAAATAGAAGCCAGCTGAAGTTGGGACTCGCCTGGTGAATCTGTTTTCTCAGCTCACATACAAAGTGGAAAGGAGACACCCAGATGGATCAAGCTGGAGGGAGACCTTGGTTTACATCTGTAGCATAGACGTGCGGATCTTGGAATAAATCTTTGAAGAAAGGCCCAATGTGATTTGATTTCTTTATTTTGCCAGTCTTATGTTTACAAGTTACTTCACTGTAAAGAAATACCTTTAGCTGCCATAAACCAAAGTCATCTTTAAAAACAACAACTGTCTTCTCTGACTGGTTTACCAAGTGGAGCTTCAAAGGACAAGAACAGCCCATTCCTCCTGACATACTGCTGATTCTCCAAATGAAATTCTCACTATGGTCACAGGCAGGAAATCTTGTGACGCAAGATGAACCGTATAATCTTAAAAAGTTGAGAAAGCGCCCTTTGGTTTTCTTTGGTATAAATCATCACTAACCAGAAGGATTGGTTAAGATGACTGTGCTTTTGTTCAGTTCAAACTTACTTACTTATTTCCTTTGTCCAAGTGCAACTTCAAAACTTTTTTTCCTCTCATCCAGTGGCTGAAAGAAAACCTTACATACACTAACAGTTTGTCAGTTTTCAGGCTCCAGCAGGCGTGATGATAATTTAATGTTCTGACTTTATTAAACATCATAAATTTGTTTCAGCCCAGATGACAAAGCAGCTCCTGAGCCGAAGCTAAAATGTGAAAATGATGAAATTTGGTTGTGACATTTCCACATGACGACTCTGACATCACACTGCTGGCTCCGTGGCCCTGTGCCATCCTTACACACTACAGAGAAGGCAGTGAAGAGAGAGCGAATCACTGGAAGGAAACGTCTGTGGATGTGGTGCGCACCATGTGACCCGCTTGTTATTCCCCAGGCTGCGAAGAGGAGGCCTGTGCATCATGGGACTCGCCTTACGATGCTCCCCCAGACACCTGGCTCGGTCTCTGGGCTCTGAAAGCAGACAGGGCTGACGTAAATGTGCTCCCTGCTGCATTATCACCGCACCGCAGCTCAGCACCCCGGAGGCCACAGGCGCGATTAATGTCTTTTCAAATCCAGCTCCCACAAAAATAATAACACTTTGAAAAACAGCCTGTTTTTCATATGACACACTCATGCTTCACACATTTCATTTTGCAACCTTTGCTTTTTGCTATCACTCAAAGGTTCTGCTGTGTTTGAATTCAAACACACAGTTTACACAGGCATCTTATTCATATTGACATCTGTATGCCTTTGAATAAATGTCACTCGGAGCAAGTTTAGCCAAAAACTCTTAATGGTTGGCATCAAACGCTCACCACACCCATTAACACATTTTAACAATGTGTAGAAATAGAAACAGTGTGTCTATTGTGACTCAGAAGCCTTTGCTATGCATCTGGGTATCTTAACACTGCCCTATTAGTTTTGTGTTGGCACAGTCTGTGCATATGTACTTATATAATAACAACAGTGAGCTTGTTAATGTGGATCCCACCCCATCCCTCAACACATTTCAGTTCGTGAACGTGTTACAGACTGAGACAGAAATTTTCAGTTAATAGAAAACCCACCTTGTTTTCAATAACTAACTCCTCTTGACAGTGAACAGGAAGCATTAACTAATCATGAAGCGGCGCAGATGCTCTCTGCTGTGTTAGAAATTAGAGGAGAGAAGGCAGGATGATCAAGTGGGGTCACACTCCTGCATTAGCTGAGGCCTAAAGCTCCTCAAACCACAGGCACAGCTCTATAGCCTCTTAAGGAGCTCAGGCGGCCTAATCAAAAACAAATCATCTCCTTTTTTTCTCTCTCTCTCTCTCCTCCTATCTCTTGGTCCTGAGAGAAACAATTACTCCTTGAGTGCGGAGGAAACCTAGGGGTCCCGGGCTACGCGACCAGCAGCAGCAGCAGCAGCAGCGGCAACAGCAGCAGCAGCAGCCCAGTGTTTTAAAGTAGTCTTTTATTGGATATCAGAGCTGGAGGACAGTCCAAAGAAAATAGGTCTTATTCATTATTAGAGCCAGCTGTGGCTTTCCACACTGATGACTCATCCATTTTTCTTTCCCCCCCTATTCTTTTCCTTTTTTTTTCATTGTGTGGTAAAGAGGGGTGGCGGGTGGAAGACGTGAGGGTTTCTCTGTTAAAGGACTTGGCCAAGTTGACACTGAGCCCATATCCACTGGTGGTTGTTTGTTTGGATTATGGAGGGTAGTGTGGCCACAATTGTGCCTGCTCACTGCTTCACTCAGCCTTGCTCGTGCACTCATTGCGCCACGTGGATCCCCAGCACGTTTTTTTAATATCTCCACCTTTCTTTCTACTTTTTTCCCCCCCCAGTGCCAGTAATAAAGACAGAACCCAGTGATGAATATGATTCTCTGGTGACTGCAGGGCTGTCCATGCATTCAAAGCCCTACTACAGCCAGCCAAGGCTCACTCCCATCATGCCTGTAGCCGATCCTGATGCCTGCCTGGTCGGCGCCTACCCTCCCTGCCCGCCTCGCCATGCTGCCATTCCATCGTCGTCTCCCAGCTCCAGCCCCACCCTGCATGACCTATCCCCCGTGGCATACAGCAAGTGCCTCCCCAGCAGCCCCACCCATGCGGCACCGCCAGGCTCTGTTGTGCCCCCCATCCAGGAGACCCCTGGCCGTCCTAACCTCGCCCACCCAGCCTCGCCAGACCACAACTCTTGCCTAGGGATGCTCCATTCCCAGGGCAGTCCCAGCCACCTCAACAGCCCAGGACCCCATGGTTACCACCCTATCTATGCCAACAGCAGCCCCTCGTCCTCCCCAGTGTCCCACCCTTCCACTCCCGGTGGGACTGCAGAGAGCCCGTTCGTTCAGGCCTACAGCCCCAGTCAGGTTCAGGCAGCAGCCAGCTCAGCCCAGGCCGGAGGGAGCCCACCCAGCCTGCTACCTGAGGACGCCAGCCCCCCTTCGATGGCCATCACCGTCAAACAGGAGCCACAGGAACTGGACCAGATGTACTTAGATGATGGTAAGTTACCAGAAACAAGGTGTGCACACATTGCTTGCAAGTTTCCACTTGGTAATTATTTGACCAAAGAGAGGCATTTTGTTTTTCTAGATGAAAGCTTCTCTATATGAGCTCACTGTCCATGCCAAAAAAAACGGCTGTTTACGTAGCACATCACATTTATTTAACACCTTTTGCTTATCTCCTGGCCCTCACACACAGCCGCGCCCCGCTGCACCTCTCAGTATTTCCTGATGAAATCCTGGTTGCAGATTTACGTCACATTTGTTTAATTTTAGACGCGGCAATTTATTTACTTTTGGTGTAACGCGCGTTCCAGCTTATGTTGTCCAAGTGGCCGCTTTACTTTAAAACAGTAAATTGCCTTGATGGGATTCTGAAACAATCTGTCAAAACATCAGAGCACTGAGGTCAGCCGGGGTGCAGCTGAACAAAAACAGTGGCACACGCGTGGCCAGCCAAACTGTTGACACAACGACTAATGAAGGAAGCAAAACAATGGGTAGGGGTTTCCTGAACCGAGCCATTTTTTCCCCCCCCTCATATTTCTGGGAGGGATGCTGGGATGCAGGAGGCAGAGGCTTTGTTTTCCCGTCTTTTCCCCACAGAGTCGACACCATGTGGCTGTCGTCATCAGGGGAGACTGTGGGGTCACTGGTCTCCCTCTGGCAATGAAACCAGTCACACCCAAGGGACCATATGGTCGGGTTTACTGCCTCCTGTGTCCATCTCACATTATGTCTCTCAGGTCGCCAACCTGTTATCTGTGTTAGCAGAGGCTCCACTTGTTGTTATGATATATATTCATAGAGCACAGCAATGGCATCGGGCCAGTTTGAAATGTTAAAATCCCCCTGCATCCTAATAGAGGTGGGGAGGTAGACAACTCAACATTGAACTCAGGAATATTACCCTTCCTGTGCACCTTTTGTTCAGTAAACTGATGTTGTGTGTGTGTGTGTGCGGTGTGTGTGTGTGTGTGTGCGTGTGTGTGTGTGTGTGCTTGTGTTCATGCATGAGTGTGTGCACACTTCACTCAACAGCTCTGGGAGTAGAGGGGTGATAGGCATGAGGGGACCAGGGGAGTTTTGCTGTGGAACTGTAATTGAGTTGAAATGCAGTTGTCAGCATATCTGTCAGCCCTGATGAGTCCCATTAGTCCTCACCTCATAAACACACAATACAAAGACAAGGGAGGGTGTCTGTCTGTTATCAGCTCTATAAACTGATTTTCAGCTTTTTCTTTCCTCTTTCCTTTTTTTTTTTTTTTTTTAATTTTCTTTTTTCTTGTCTCCTGTTCTTGAGTTCACAGCGATGCCAGATGCTGTGGAAATTCTGATTTGGAAAACAGGTTCTGATTTGAACTTTGTAATAGTTTGGCCAGGCAGAGGCTTTAATTTCAGCATTAATTGAATAAAGTGAAACTGTAGCTTTACTTGGCGTTTTGCAGTAAGGTTGGCCAGAGGTCCTTTTACACCAACTCCATGAAGATACAGCAAATGTACATAGCAGTGCTGAGGGTGAAATCATGTAACCTTGTTTGTCTTCCCCACTACTCCATCCACTGTCACTTTAGCAGGCTCAATCCTCCTCCAGCGCGGTGGCCAAATGTATTCAGCCAGTGATTACAGTTGCATTAGGGACGCACAGGAATGTGTATTGATTGACCAAGGACAGTGGAGCAGCCCTGTGCTGCCGTTTTGCATCACCTAACGTCTGCACAAGCATCTGTGGTGAGCTCCCGGACTCCTGGTAAGTGTGCGGTGGTAACAGCATACTGCAAAGGCATCTGCTGCTCCCGGGGCCCGGCCCTATCTCAGACCCCTCAAATGAGCTCTAAGCTAAAATAAATAAGATTGGAAAGCAGCTCACAGGGCGTCCCGCTCCCCGTCCACACGCATTACCGCCGTACGTTAGCAAGCTGAGCGCTCCATTAGAGAAGGAAGACAAGCGGATGACCTCACCACAGCAGCAGTGATTTAACGCCAGCCATGTAGAGTAGCGTTCCTCCCCAGCAATTGGGGGCCGGTGATTTGGAGTCTGTGGGAGCACACTTGAGCTTCCCCAAGAGTGGAGTGCCTCCCACGCTCGAACACTGAGGCCTCCGGCTCTCATCAGCCAGAGGAAATGTGTCTCTCTGGCCAGGCCCAGATTTTACGCAGCCCCTGAGAAATCACTCAACTTATCAACGGTGAGCTACTGTACCGCAAGGAGCTTGGTTAGTATGCAAGGAGTCTGGGATGTAAACCCCCCTGACTGCCATACATAGTCTCCGCTGTAATCTGCTAAACTCTTCCCTCTACTGTGATAGAAACTTACTATCTACAAGGCGAGACATGAGGTGATGATTCTGGTGGTCTGCAGTGAGGTTTTACAGGAAGACTCCAGTCGTCAGTCAATTGTATGTCAGAGCAGCTCTCACCTGCTTCGGTCTCCCTTCTCACTCCTGTTAGTGAAGCAACATCAGCGAGGGTAAGAAAGCATGAAGAGGAAGAAACACCCAACACTGCTGGAAGACTCGCTGTATTGTTGACTCACTGTTATAAACAAGGCATGGTGGGGCTCACCATAAAACCAACGTTTTTCAGACATTTCGTACTTACTCACAGCTCCACTATCTGTGCTTTACAAGGCACATGACTGTGAGCGAAAACGCCATTCAAATGACATCAGCGCATGTAACAATAGAATTTATGAAAAGCATTTACGTTTGCCTTGTTAGCCGCGCTAATTAAGCCAAAAAAAGAAATGCTACAATGACGGCATGCTTTGTCACAAGTCTGAAGGAGCAATTCTGGTGATATCATACCCCCTCTTGTCTCCAACAACCCGTGGCTCACGTCCATCTACACACAGAAAAACACACACACACACTTTCTCACACAATTTTTGGAAACTGTAGTCCACTTTAAGCGTCAAAAACCCTTCACTTGGAAGTCTGTTCCTGCTGTTTATAGGTATTTTGCAGTGGACATGTGTGTGCGCGCGTGTGTGTGTGTGTGTGTGTGTGTAGAGCAGAAGTGGTGTGCTGGCAGGGCTAGGCGTTTGGTCCTGTGAGGCGGCTGCCGTGTGTCCTGTCTCATTAGCTGCCGCTGTGATGGGTGATATCATGCAATGCAGCTGAATGCAGCGCACAGCAAAGGAACTAGTGCTAATCAGAGCACCAGATTTCTACCAGCTGCCTCTCTGGGAAACAGAGGGCCCTTATTCCCCAAAATAAGAAAAACACAGAGTGCTCAGAGTGCCTCTGCCGATTTCTGACATTTGACATATGTGCTCTGATTGCCCCGTGTTACAGAGCAGTTTTCCTTGTGATTGTTTCCTCCTCAATTCAAGGTTTTGCGCATTTGAAACTCTCCCAGGCTTGTTTTCTCAAACTGAAAACAGAATTGTTGTTGGTTCCTCCATTCCTCCTGCCCTCCCTCCAGCAACAAAAA
Organism: Seriola dumerili; assembly: GCF_002260705.1. Taxonomy (NCBI): domain Eukaryota; kingdom Metazoa; phylum Chordata; class Actinopteri; order Carangiformes; family Carangidae; genus Seriola; species Seriola dumerili. The sequence continues at coordinate 4,544,524 of NW_019174446.1, read as the reverse complement.
AGGCACTCTAGCCTTCCTGAAGATCTCCTTCCACCACCGATGCTTCTGAAGGCAACTCAAGGCTTTCCTCATGGAAACTTTTACACATGCTGGCAAGTTGCCCAGACCCCAGGACTCCGCAAAACCCCTAATGATGATTGAGAGCGCGTCCGCACCGCGCTGAAAACATGCTGAGTCGCTAACATTGGAGTGTGCCGCAAGGTTGGCTCTGGGATCGGGAGGGGGTGGGCAGAACAGAGAGAGGATTTAGAGGGGGGGGGGGGTTCATTAAAGTAGAGGTTGAAATGTCTAATGGGACTCACTAAAGCAGAGCTGCTCCTGTACGTTTCGATGGTATGCATTTGTGTGCGTGTGTGTGTGTCTTTCAGTCGGTGGGGTCAGCTGGGTGTGGAAGCGCTGTAAGAGCCAGCGGCAGCTTGTGCTTTCACAACACTCCACCTCTGACACTGTGGCCTTCGGGGAGCAGGTCAAGCCCCAGCTAATAGTGCACAGAAAGAAAGGCTGTCTTGTGGTTAAGTGCAATGCCAAGAACGTAGTCTCCTTTTAGACATAGTGATATTGACATCGTACAAGAAGGAGGGTGATGGCTTTTTTATTATTTATGACTACAAAGAGGATGTGGATTTTTTTTACTATTGTTGTTATTGCTGCCTTCTCATATTAGGAATCCTGTTTTCCTGGCAGCCTGTGATATGGAGAGGTATAAGTAAAAGTTTGGGATGCTGGAGAAGGTTTATAGTCACAGGAAAAATTAATAGGTGGCTGCACTCATGGTTTGGCCTGAGACCACCTAAGCTATAGATCAACAGCTGCACTTTTGGGATCAGCAATAGATTTGATTCAATTTCTTCTCATTAGGATCAAAAACCATTACTTTGACTGGGCAAATTGAACAGCTGTGACTCCTGTTACCTATTATCAGATATTACTGACTGTACCAAGCAGCTGAAGGAGTGTGCTCTGAGGTAAATATGAAGATATATGTAGTTGCAGTCATGGTAGAGGTTGTGTATGATATTAATTGATCAATTAGCTTATAAAGAGACATAAATTTCATGCCTGATCTTGTAAACTTGTTAGTTGTAGTCGTATAATGTTGGAAAAGAAGAGCATAGCCAAAACTGGTGCTTAAAAAGGAAAAAAAAAAAATCTTTACACTCTGTAGCAGCACTCAGTTGGAAAGTTGAAGTCACTCTTGTAAAGTAGATAACAGTCTGCTTAAACACATTTGTAATATAAAGTAAGGAAGTAACAGTGCAAGTGGAGTAATGGAAGCCAGAGAATACGGCGGCGTCTTCGCCATAGAAGAAGAATACCTTTGTAGTTGAGTGGAAGTTCTCTGGATTACCTTAGCGCCCTCTGTTTCTTCTTACATCTCTTTTATCTCTGTCCTCTTGGCGGAACATAAGAGCCTTTAGATTCCTGGTTGTGATCAGATTTTTTCTTTTTTTATATATCACATATTATGAAACCCACTCAATTATAGACACTATTGTCCAAGATTGCTTGCAGTTTAGCAAATAATTGGATCTAAGTGGTTACATATGACAGTGGCAATGGGGTCACCGTATTAGCGCTTTGATTTTTAGCTCTTTCTAAAACCGTTGGGAATATTATTAGTTTTGATAAGTGCAGCAAGATGAATCTGTAAGAATTCAATCCATTCATTACCGCAATGTGCTGGCTTTTATACGTGTGCGTCTGTGTATGTGTGTGTGTGTGTGTGTGTGTGTGTGTGTGTGTGTGTGTGTGTACACCCCAAACCCTGGCAGCTTAGCCAGAGGATCTGGTCTGGTTTCAGTCGCTCTGTCATAATATCCACAGTCACTGAGAAAGAATGTGTCTGCTGCAAAACTGCAGCTAAATTATCTAAACAAATTGGGTTTCTTTTGTGTCTGGGATCTGATACACGCGCACATTTAGATGGGAGACTTTGATTCGGACCCTGAATGGGTTTCGTGTTTATTTTGCCCAAATGTCAGAGATGTGTGACGCAGATTTTGCTACTGTAAAGATTTATGTCTTATTTTCTTCCATCGTTCCAAGCTGTGTAAAAAGATGGAAACACCATGTGGACTTTTTATGGCAGTCAGTTACCTGGCATCAGCAGCAAAATGGATTTGAACAAAGTATACAATCAAATATAGCAGCGTAAAGCCACAAGGTGCAGCACAGAGTCTATTCATTAAGGCTATATCCCTTCAGTTTATCATACGTCATGTATTTCTTACAGTTTCTCCTGACACAGCCGTTTAGAGGCTCGGTTTATGTGGCTCACATTCTGAGGTTTAGGAAACGCGCGTCGAAAAGCCACCGAGCCACACAGATCACAGCGGGTCAGGACTCAGACATAGCCTGTGGCTTGGCTGGGATCTTCCTGTGTGTATCTGTGATCATGGAGCAGTCACCTCATACCAGACACTCTCATTACCTAATCATAATATGACAAATGTCAGTGCGGTTGACAGCTCTTGACTGGATGATCAGTGAGCGGGTCTCCTTCCCCCCGTGAGGCTGCGAGGTCGTTATCTGTCCTTTGGTGAAGGTTGTATTCAAGCTTTGATTCAGCCTCTTACCGGTTTACTGTCTGGCTTCATTTTTCTCATTTTAAAGGTTAATTAAAACTGTTTTCAGCATCCAGCGTCTGTAAGGTTCAAAAAGTTGTTGTGGCAAGTGCAGGCCTCATTTCAGAGGTTGTGATTGGTTGGCGGTTTCTGTGTCGGTTTGTTTGTGATTTAAAGAACATAATGTAATCTCCACAAACATTACACCAGCACTGCATTTACCATAAAACACCGTTCCTCTGTGGAGATAACTGAGCTTGCTGCGCACACCGCAAACGCTGCACAGTCACAGAAACCATAAATTTGCTTTGAATCTTGGATATTTCCTGCTGGCATTGAAAATATGAGCACATGGAAAACTCATGAAGACGAGACACACACAAAACACCAAACAAGCACAACTGATTTGCCGAAAGACACATTTTTCTTTGTTGACTTGCGCACGGGGAGGTCAGAGATCAGGATAAGCTTCGGGACAGCGAGCCTGGTGCTCACAGGGTCTCGCTCAAGGACCCTTAACTCCAGCCACAGACAGTTGAACGTGGTTCACAGATGGGATCCTCTCATCTGAACAGAATAACCACACTCAGATGCTTGTCCCTAGCAGTTGCAATGTTTCTGGTTGGTATTTAGGGGATGTAAATACCTGCGGCATCAGTAAACAGGAGTAGGCCTCCGTCCCAGACCACTTAATAACAGCTCCCCATCTGAAATTTGTTAGCTCAGTGAAATAGTATCCTGTAGCGACGGATGTCAACAGAGAGGTCTGATCCAGCCGGGAGGGATGGGGAAAGCCTTTGGGTTTTGCAACTCTTGGCAGATTTTGTCGTCTCCTCCATGCACAGATACCTCAGAAAGAAGAGGGTGGAAGAGATAATCATGAAGAGAAAACAAGAGGAGGAGGAGGAGGAGGAGGAGGGGGCATGAAGATGGAAAGTATAAGAGAGAATGAAATAAAGATGCAGATATAAACTTTGAAAGAGTGAGAATCCCAGTACAAACTGTCACAAGACTGTAAACCAAATGCACATGTGCCCTGTTTCAGTCGTATAGTCCATTGACAAATCATTCTAAACACAGACAGGTTAACATGAAATGCAACTGTCAAAATAATCAATCTGTCTGAAAAGATTATAGAATTCTGCCATTCATAATCCACTGCTGTCTCGCCACACTTTGTTCATTTTTTTTAAGCATGATATCTGCTCTCATCGCTCATGAAGCTAAAATGGAGGGACGTAAGTCACGAGATGTACTTTAGGGTTTTGAGATTTTGGGGTCAGGAGATTCTCATCATGTCCTCACATCCAGGAATATTCAGCGAGCATGAGAAGAAGCAGGTCAGCCATAGAAATAAAGGAGACAGAGACACAGAGAGACAGACAGACCAAGAGAAAGAGGGGAAAATGTGAGGTGGAAGAAAGTAGCATGCAATCTTGGTGATTTTCCCTGGCAGCTTCTCCCATTGCCCCTGTTCTTCACACGCACATACACACACACATGCATATACACACACACACACACACACACACACTCCTTTTGTAGCTAAAGCTGTTAAAACCAAAACACTAAAAGTCAAAGGAAGATAAACACCACTGAAGTTAAAGATCACATTTTCTTCCTCTCCCACCAGTGGCCGCTTGCAGTGCAGAGACTTACCACGCAGTTGGTGAATGGGTTTACTTCTGGGGAGGGAATGATCATAACCACTGAACTGTAAGTGTCCTACTGTTGACATATGACCCATCGCAGTTATAAGCCTCAACGGGTCCCCTGACTCTCTCGATTGTCCTCAGCTGAGCTCAAATTCCTCTCAAAACAACATGCTAACAAATAGAGAGATCCCCTCACACTCGGTAAGCCTTTTGTACAGTGTGAGCAGCACTGAGGGAAGAAATGATGGGGGTCTATAGCACTGCACAAACTTCTACGTTAAGGTCTGTAGCTCAAGAAAAACCAAGATGGTTTTATTGTTTAGCTGCATTTAGCACTGAAATATCCCTGCTCTCAAATGCTCATGTATCATGAGCTTTTCAAATTAATTTAGGATATATTATTAGAATGCGTATATTATATAAGAATATAAGATAAAAGTATAACACTTTATATAAACCAGTGCCTTCAAACCCCACACCCATGTCCCTTAATAAGCATTTTAAAGCAGCATATTAACACATAATATATTGTTTATGGGACACTTTGATATAGTTGTAAGCAGATATAAGGACATTTTAGGGATTAATTAATGTATCCAATGTATGTCAACACCTAAAGTCCACCAATCAGATATTTTAAGATTCACAGTATAATGAGTTTCAGTATAATGATGTCGTCTTCAGTCATCACATTTTATATAAGTATGAATTATAAAGGTATTCAGTTATCATAGATATTGGTGGCATATATTTATTGATGAAATCTTATACTTAATCTTATACTTTTTTTTAATTAAACATATTTCAGCCAGTGATAAAGAGATCCAGCTTTATACTAAGTACATTATACTGTGCTATAACCCATTTATTTAGTGTAAATATACAGATTATTAATGCCCTTTATAATGTGTTTATATGTTGTAACTAATAGTATTGTGAATTCTTTATAAATCATTTACTAATGCTTCATAGATAAGGTATGCATCGTTAATTAGATTTGGTTCATAAAATTAACTTATACGTGCTCAAAAAGCATTTGTAAATAATGTATTAAGCATTAATATTGTCATTAATAACATAATGTAAACACTTCACGAAGAGTGTCTTATTAGAAGGTGGTTATCTTGCTTTTCTGCCCTGAAATCAACAACTTACTTTTTTTTTTAAAGCTGTTCATCTTCTCCCATCCATTGGGGCCTAGAAGAAGCATAAGTAGAAGAGAAGACAATTCTTTACGCTTATGTTGTAAATCAGAGATGTCAAGTCTGCACCGAGTCTGAGTTGGAAAGCTTGGCTCCTAAACACTGCGTGAATGAAAATGTCACGTACAATTTAATGAAATCAGTTAGATTTACTGCATGATGGAGTAAAATAGCAGGCTCTTGTTTCTGTTAAGGCATTTAAGTTCCCTCCCTAAGCCCCAGCAACTATTAAATCTGAGAGAGCACAAACAGAAGCAGGTGAGAATGTGGTGTGATATGCTATGATGTACAGGTGACAGAAAAATGTCGCCGTCTTCACCTTTGACTCTGAAAATCAAATGGAGGGTGCTGGAAATGAATGGCACATTTGCCAAGTCCTCCCCTCTCTCCTGCCTCCAGACTGGTCTGTGTGGAATAAGTCCACCATGTGCCCCGAGGCGACCTCCTTCCTCCTCGGTGTCTTTGAATCCCCGCAGGCGTTGAGGATTTAAAGTTGTAGGGCAGCTCGCTCTCTCAGGGTCAGCAGACAGAGAGCTGATCATATCGCACTCAGCTTCAGCACGGAGTCAAGTCGCTAGAGCTCAGCAGGGATGTTTGAAAAGGGAGAGGCCGTGTTCTTGTGTGCAGCGGGAGCTTTTTAGGATTTAGTTACTTTTAGTGTACTATTCAGTGCCTTTTCTGTGACTTTAGGATGGAGCCTGCAAAACCCCTCTGTCAGGCTCTCCAAGAGGCTAGATCAGTGGAAATGTTACTTTCATCGGAGCATGCTTTCCAAACCTGTAAAACAACCTATAAGAGACTAGGATTGCCAGTTTGAGCAAGAGTACTGAAGTGTCCAACGTGCTGTTCTGAAAAAAAGTCTGACAGTCCCCCAGAGGCCTGGTTCCTCCTTACACCAAACTGAACCAATTTCATTTGAAACAGCAGACCGATCAAATGAGCAGCTTTTGCATCCTTGCAGCACAAAACTTTTACTAGCGGAGGACAGAGAGCAAAACCAGTGTTTTTTCATGGATGGCAAAACAGACAGGTTAACCAAAGGCCATGATGTGCTGATACACACAAGCAGACACGCACACTAAAAAACAGGAAGGAGCCTCTCTGAGCCATCTATCCGTGATGGATAGTTCACAATAAAGCTTGCACTGATCTAAGCCCTTTTGGACACGGAGAACATAGTTTCTCGATATATAAATAAAAGAAAACAATTCTGAAATCCCACATTACGACTGACAGTCAACAGGTGATTTAAGAAGCACAATACAAATGCAGTTATAAATCGTATTATGTGCAGGTGCACGGCCAAATTCTCACTCAGACGACTGCAACCCAATGAAGTATGATTGTTTCAATATGCTCATTTTTTTTTTTCACTGTGTGCCATTTTTAAAACCAGGGAAATCTCAAGCCCGTCTACATCAGCCTCGGCACGAGCATACGTTTCTAATTCTGAATCAATCACTGCGAGTTTATCAGATGGCTGAGTTATTTTACCATAAACCCACTGGTAATGAGCCATGCAAAAAGTTTTAATCTGTCTCCTTTCGTATCTCCATCACAAAGACGTGTGTGTTTCACTCAGTTTGGTGAATTTTTTCTGACTCTGGTGTTTGCTTCACGCGGTTACGCTTCACTAGTCGTGTGAAACTGAGCTTTTGATTTCTCACAGTCTTCAGTCATCTATACGCACTTTGTGTCAGAAGCTCTTTAGCTTCTTACTTTTATGTTTGCTTTCGATAAACACTCTGATTGTCGAGTTCTGTTGTGGTATTTTCCACTGCAGCTAAACAAATACTTTACAACTCAACGCAATCAAACTGAACTGTGTAATCAACATAACTGAAAGTCCCGTTGTGGTGCTGCATTCAGCATCTGCACTGTTTGACATCATTTGTCATTTAAAGTGTGGGCAGCATCCTTTTGTTTTGTTTTGTTTTTTTATGTTGAAAAAGTACACACTAAATGTTTATGTGCGAGGGCACCTATTGCAGTAAGTATATTAGATCAGTGGTTCCTAACCTGGTGGTCAAACCCCACAATGGGCCCCAATATAAGTCTGGGGATTCACAAGATGATAAGTCTATCGAACAGAAAAATACATAAATATAAATATTTCTTACTTTAAAAATCATTAAATGAAACAATCTGCAAAGGAAAGACAAAAATATGGTTGAGCCGCTCATCGACCATGTAACTATAGGTCACAAGTATGACATTGATAATTAGTATTTCCTTGGCAGCCGCTGTATTAAAATTGTAGGATTACATTTTACCAGTTTGAGATAAGAAAGCAATGTGTCAAGTAGTTCATGTGAATTTGAAAAATTAGAAGCACTACCTGCGTTTTTTACTGCTGTCCAGACTTTATTTCCAGAATGCACTGCATTGTGAGACAATATTGTACATCAGTGCACTGAAAAAGAGATTTTTGTATGCACGCTGGCAATTTTAAGTATAATTCATTTTCTATGTTCACATTCTAAACATAGAGCTGACAGTCTATTCAAAACACTCTTACAATCTGCGCTTTTATTTTGTTATCATTTACAATGCAGTCTGGCCAAGTTGCGCAATGATTTCAGAGAAGTCAGTGATGAGGGCACTGGAGAGCAGCTCCAACCATGTAAACACCTCCCCCTCATCCTCCCCGCGGACCGACCTCGAGCGAGCACACCCGCGGCCTCCTGGGCCCGGGAGGAAATGAGAGGAGGAGGAGGAGAGGGAAGTGGCAGGCTCACAAAGAGAGACAGAGCGAGGTGAGATAGGGAGAGGCCCAGCACACCACGCACGATCAAAGACAGAGGTTACGCACCGCCGTCGCCAAAATAAGCACATGAGTGGTGGTGTTCTCAGTGAAAGCTGTTGGCTTTAGATTTCTAATTTGGGATGGTGCAGTTTAATCGTTCTCATGCCTGGAGCACAACATTTTTAGTTAAAGTTAATGTGGACCATAGGCAGACGGCTGAACTCTCCTGGGCCAGGTCATTTGGTTTGGTAACATGTCAGATTCATCTGACTACAGAGAGCCATAAAGCATGTCGTCTGAAGAGCGAGGCACATCAGAGACTCACAGGTGGAGATTAGAGCCCCGCTCCACTTTGTCTCTCCACATGAGGCTCAGAGAGTATGTCATCATTATTTCTCAAGGCTGCTACAGCTCTCTTATCCAACCGAGCAAGGAGCCCTTGTCTAAAAACAGCAGCAGACGTATTGATTGGAAATCTCTTCAGTGACATCAGAGCACTTAGTGTTTACACTCCACACTTGATTTCTTCTTTTCTCTTGGTCTCTCCAAAAGAGGGATCGTATCACTCCTCTGTTGGCATCCCTGCTCCGGCTCCTTTTGAACTGTTGTTGTCAACTTTACTAACACGCAATAACACACAGTATTTCCTCTCGCTCTCATCAGTCTCATTGTCCCGCAGCTCTTCTCCTTCTTCTCTGTCATTTTCTCCCTCAGCACGCGAGGATGTAGGTTTGGTTTCAAAGAAAAAACGAATAAATAAACAAATAAATTAAAAAGTAACTGTGTCAATGCTATTCCATGCATATAATTTACATCAGTGAGGCAAATGACAAATTACAATGGAAGTGGATATCGGTTAATGTTAATAGAGACCTGATATTTCATCATAGATCTGATGTCATGTGAGTTGATCTAGGAGCATTTTGACTATTTGATAACAGATATTGAATCATTTTTCATGCAGTGTTGTTTGCAGTATTTTCCCTGCAGGTCTTTCTCTCAGGTTACAGGTATTTTTCCACCAATCAGAGGGTAGAACAGGAGAGAAAGAAAGTCCATTAATCAGTCACTGCTGCTACTATAGCTTACGAACTGTGAAAAGAGCAATAATTGAAGAGATTTAGATGAACATATGAACATTTTTATCAGCTTGTCTCATCTCTCCTCTAGATGTTGGAAACTGGACACTACAGAGATTCTGTTTAGAGAGAGGAAATCAAACTGAAAAGTAAGGGGGGACAAAAATAGGATTTTTTTGAGGGAGCATGTCTCCACGGTCCCCCGTGGAAAATATGTCCTTGCTCATCAACTATTTCTCACATTGTTGTCTCTTTCCATTAAGTCTACGTCTACATTATAAATTTCACAGCGTCACGGTTCACCTGAGCAGCGTGAGCGAGGTGATTGGCTGTGGCCCGCGGCGCAGCAGCGTCACCGCACAGCTGCTGCTGCGGGGCAGTTGTAAAGCCTCAGCTCTCAGTGTAAACTCAGCGTTGTTTTAAAACAAACTCTCGCTCTGCAGCCCTATATCTCTCTCACTCCTTCTCTTTTTTTTTTTTCTCTTCTTCTCCTCCATCTCCGCTGTCAGTTGAGGAGACTGAGTATTTCCACATGGGAAAGCCCAGGGCTTCACACATCAGCCTAGCTGTGGGGATGAAATATGCTGTCTGTACATATCATCACATCATTAGGCCCAAAGGGATCCCTGCGATGGATTAGAAGCTGTCTACCTGCAAGACTCCGATGAATTTATGAAGCACTTTATCATGATGAAGCATTAGTGGAACGCTTTGTCTCTTTCCATTTGAGTTTATCTGTGGGAATAATGATTGTGTCTCCCTCCATTTCGCTCCTTCTCTTTTCAGTCGCTCTCTCTCCCTGACATTTACGTGTGTGTTCTGACCTTTGACCCCCTCCCTATTTGTGATGCTGCTGGTTACCAGCACATGATAAGTGACGGTGTCGGAGTCTCTCCGTCCAGCCGTGTGTGGGAGGCAGCAAATTGTCCATTAAGTGTTTCTGCTGAGGCTGAGAGAAGATTTGATATAGTGGGGAAACAAAAGTAATATGTACCAGGAAATTCAATTGTCTCTCTCCAGCAAGTTTGAGCTTTAGTTTGGCTTCCCCACCAAATCAATTTCACATGAAAGCACAAGTTCAGCTGAGGTTTAACTTTGAGTCCGTCTTGCAGCCTTTTACTCTTTCTGAGCTCCTGCACAGACTTGATGCCAGTGTTTATCTGTGTTTATATGAAAGAGCTTCTATGACTCAGACGAACTTCCTCACATGCTGCGGAGAGTCTGAGTGCCACAATTGAAGGAAGCTACCTCCTCTTTCTCACAAACCTGATTGTGCCACTCCAGGAGGTACAAGTAAGCAGAGGAAACACCCCCCTTGCTACAGTGTGAAGGTCATTGACCCCAACACAGCTGCAGTTTATTCATGCAGTGAAAGTGAGAGAAGTTCAGGAAGGTGCCCTCCGCTTCTTCAGTTTCAAGAGACTCCGAGTGAGAACTGGAGTCCCTGGCAGGAAGCCTCCGTTACAACCTTCAGTTCAGAGGTCGTGTTTTGGATAGTCAGCTGAGGGAAGCCAGGGGAAGGTGAAGTCACTCTCTGCCAGGTCTTTGCCAGTCAGTCCTGATTTGGAAGGAGGGGGATCGTGTTACGACAGCAGGAACCTCCGAGCAGCTCTCAGGCCTCCAGGTTTCTGTATCTCACCAGACCACAGGGCATCCTCTGTTCTCTGAGGAAGCCCGGCTGTTATCGAACCCCAATGCACAGCGCTCTCCTCTAACAATACTAACTGAATCCCCAGTGCAGGTCAGGTTTACGCTGGACTCTCAGAGTAACCCAATGAAAACATAATGCTTGGATTACTTAATAGAAAAAAGAGACACATTTGCAGCACCATAACTTCTTCTATTTTCAGTTTGCATGTTTTTTATATATACAAAACTCAGACTTTTTGTATCTTATCATATCTTATGGTGAGACGCTGCTCACATTTCCATTTATTTTTATTTTTTTGCGGCAACTCACACAGCTGGTGATGTGCTCACTGACAGATTTTTCAGTTGGAAAAACCTCTTTCATCATCTTCCTGTACCAATGCCAGAAATGAATGGTGACAGAAAAAATGGCGGCAACATGGATAAGAAGTGAACTTATAAAAAAACTACCCCCCACTACCCCAAATCAGTATAGATACACTATCATTGCTTTTGTGTAGATGAAAAATTGACATCAATGGGACCAATTTGTCAAATCAGTAATAATTAATTAGGGCAAATAACCCCTCTTCTGCAAATGGTTAACATAAACACAATGTCAGGCTGAATTATGAAGAGAAAACTAACAAGCAACTGAGTCTGATAATCGGGCTATTTGTCTCCTGTTTGTTGATAAGCCAAGAGACAGCTGGACTAATGGACATTTGGAGGTCTGTCTATCCTTTGTATAAAGCATTACAGACCAGCTACAATAGTTTGTAAACAACAGCTTGATGCAGTTTTCTGGCTTTTTTCAGATAAAGTTAGAAAGTCACAGCCGAGCTGGGTTGGTGGAGACAAAAAAACCGAGCCTAAAGCGGATGAATATTGGATTTACATTCCTCCTGTATGTCAGTGTTGTGTTCACAGTTTGTTTCCGCTGCCGTCAAGTTACCAAAAAAGAGGTTTGAAAACTTCTAAGTTTCTGAACGCCCACTTAGTCCAGACCTTCTGGTACGGTCGGTTTTTCGACAACCTGTAACACAACGAGCCCACTGTTGCCAAACTTTACGTGTTACGTTGTATTGTTCTGATAATCGATTGTACCTATTTTATAAAAGCTGCAGTTACCTGCATTGTTCATGCATGCACTACAGTGGGCAGCACGTGCACTGGAAGCACTTCACCGCCCGTTCTAACAGGCAGAAATAATTTTCCTTCACACTTGATACAGACGGATTATTTTAGCGAGGTCAACATTCATTCAGCCAGCAGTCACACCCAATGGAGACGGAGGTTTACATGTAAGCCACTGCAAAAAAACACTGGTAGGCCCTCACAAAGGAGCTGAATTGTGCATTGAACTTGGCACGACAGTAAAGCACAGTCATATTTTTGTGTCACTCTCACACCTGCCTGCCTGCCCGCCTGAAATAGATCTCCCAGCCGCCCAGCCCTAAGTATGAGTCCTGACAGGTCCGGACTGTGGTTTACTGATTGCACTGACACTACAGCTAATAAAGGATGTCACTCTGTTTAACTCGGACTAGCAAGGCACGTGTTGTTTTTTTTGTTTTTTTTTTTTTTCAGCAGGGGAATATTTGGAGCTCAGCTTTCCGCTGTTTTTGTTTATTCACGAGAGGGTACCCTCCCAGTAACAGCAGTAATAGCTTTCCATTATTAACCTGGGAAACTGAAAAAAAAGAAGAAAAAAAAAGAAAACAAGTTTCCAATACTGTTGGGAATGATGCCAGGCTGAGAGTTCATTTATGTACATATCTGACCATAAACCCATTACTTGCATCATTATTGTGTAGCATAACATAGCATTCTTTTTTTTACAATGGCATATAGAGATCATGAATGTGGAAAATAACTAGCTGGCATGCTTTCTAAACTAGCTTTACAAGGCCCAGTTTGCAGAGGAGATGTTGTACTTATACCCCTGCCCATCCGCATTATGCAAGGCAATTGAATTTTTAGAGCCAAATTCCACTCTGAACAAAATGTTCCTCAGCATGTCTGACTGCCTTCCCTTGTGCTGCATATTTGTGGTTATCTAGTCACTTCATGGAAGGTGAGACGGACTCAAAAATAAAGAGCTGTCACGTGGAAGAGTTTGACTTCAAAAGAAAAATATGCTCCTTGTCAAAATAGAATTTTAAAAAAAAAATCACTTCAGTGAAAAAAATATATTTTTGATTCGATTAAAAATACTGCATACTCAAAGTCATTACCTGTGTGTGTGTGTGTGTGTGTGTGTGTGTGTGTGTGTGTATGTGTGTGTGTTTGTGTGTGTGTGTGTGTGTGTGTGTGTGTGCGCGCGTGCGTGCGTGTGTGCGTGTGTTATCCGTCATTCAGGTTTCACCTACTGTTCTGTAAAAATTTTCTTCATTTCCCAGAAGTTGTTGCAACTAAATAGTGACAAGAGCTACCCCATTAAACAACTATAAATAGGCTGTTGGTGTTGCCTTGTGGTGTAACAGTTGGCCACATCCTGTTCTGAGATTCTCACTTTGCCAAAGATGAAAAACACAGGGGCCAGTGTCTCACCTTTCTTCTCTTTATCGCCTGTTTCTGAAGAATGGAACATCATTGAACGTACTGATGGAAAATATTAGTTGATAATGCAAAATAACACAGAAGTTAACCTGTGGGTGGAGGAGACGTCACTATTTTTTTTTTTTTTTGACTGAAAAGAAGAAAGGAAGCCACTGCTTTCCCTCTGAGAACAATAAAGAGTACATTCGTTGGGTTTTCCCTTCCCCTCCTGGAGCTGTTTTCTCACCTCCGCTAACAAAAAAACGAGCTGCGACATTAAAGTTTGATCATTTAATTGTTACATGTGCTTGCACTTCCTTTATGTCCTGGGATGGCAGAGCTAAAAATAACCTCAGCGTGTAAATGCCTGTTTAGCCTGGAGCAGAATAGAGTCGAAAACAGCCAGCAGTGTTGGCACAGGTTGGATTTTTCCAATGGGAGTTCCTCCTGTTGAAGGAGGTGAGTCCCAACCAACCTGTTTGTGTGTGTGTGTGTGTGTGTGTGTGTGTGTGTGTGTGTGTGTGTGTGTGTGTGTGTGTGTGTGTGTGTGTGTGTATGTGTGCGTATGTGTGCATGTGTAGTTGGGTATTTGACTAGATATAGTAAGCAGGGCATGTTATTATAGGTGTGTGGCCTACTTCTTTAAAAAACACAATCTGTTTATTCATTTACATCTTTATTTTTAGTTTCCATCCTTGGCAATAAGTGTAGCTACACACTGGTGTGTTATTTCAACACATTATTTCCCTTACATCAGTTCAGCTGACATCAATTGTTGTACATGAAAAAGCAAAAAAAAACATGCTTTGTTCATATTTCATCAGCACCAAACTGTAAATATGTCAATATGTCATCATACAGATGACAGCATTGAAATGTTTGGGTATTAAAAAACAACCTTGTTTTCTCTATGTGATGTTTTCGTCTTGATTAGTGCCAGTGCTTCACCGTTCAACAAACAGTGTCTAGTGATAACAAACTGCGTGCCCACTTTGAACCTCAGAGTGGGTGGACTTCCTGTCTCTGCTCCACTGCGTGTGGAGGTTTCACCAGACTCTCTCTCTCTCTGTCTGAATCAGTCCGCTTTATCGCGGCTTGCTCTAAAACTGAGGAGCTTCTTGTTTGCGCTAAGCCACGGGGCTCAGGGTCCTCACCATCTTCACAGTCACTTCCCTCTGTTTTGCCAAAGAACACAGAGCAGATAAAGGCAGGAGACTGATCTGTGTCTGCCTGACTGTGGGAAAGGCGCGGGCACAGGAACTAGTGCAGGAAAGACAAGACCATGACTTCAAAACACAGATGGGTGTATGGGGCCGATATGAGTTTTAAAGCATGGTAATGACATTGATATGTTTGGATTGTGACCACTGATACCCGGTATTTTTCAACTTGCCCATATCTATGCCAAGTATTCAGTGGAGTTTTGCCACATGTGACATTATTTATTGCAGGCTGCGACACTGTCTTCGATTAAAGTTTTGAGTGTTCTGGATTAAGAAAAATAAATGCCACACATCAGATCGAGGCCAAATTTAAAAAATAACACAACTAACTGACTAAAACTAACACAAAACTTGCAAAACACGACTGAGGCATTGGACACACACCTTTTAATTAGCCTCATTTCTCTCCCCAGAATCCCCTACCCTGGGCCCGGGACAGAAATGAGTTGGAGGGCCCCTATTAATCCCCCTGATAGCACTCTATCCCACTGTGGCAGTACAAATTTTCCCTACCTGGCCCCAGATTTTCTACATGGTAATTTGTTTTAACACATGCATTTATAAAATATGCAAAATACTAGCACAAAAGGGAAACAATAAAGGCCTTAAAACCAGATATAGACACAGTGAAGCCCAGTCCAGGTTAGGCAAAAAAGCAGGGTCCACAGCAGGGCTTCTATCATGTCATTTATTTTACATGTGTGGTGCATATTCTTAAAAAAATCTATTAGAGGTCCACTCCAGTGATTTGAAACAGCAGAGGCCATTATTTTCTTACCTTTAATTCCTATCGGGCATCATGCCACCAAAATCCGACACTTCCCATAATGCACTACAGCACCTGGGTCCCTGGAGTACATTTAACCCACTGTGAATCTTGCCGGGGATTCAGTACACCCTGTCTATCACCTGCCTTGCGTCTGCAACTTCTCTCTATGTTATATGAAATAGTGTCTTAATGATTTTAATTATTATTCATTGTGAGCGGTTAATAACAGTCTGCCACCTCTCTTTTGTTTCCACAGTTAACGAGATTATCAGGAACGACCTCTCCAGCATATCCGTGCATACTCATGCATAGACGTCCAGATGTCTCCTGCAGCAGCAGCAACACACACTCAAACAGCAGCATCATCAACATAAAGAGAGGACAAGAAAAAAAAAAAAAAAACCCAGAGATCCAGATGATGAAGAATACATTTTTGACCAGGATCTCCCACTGGACAATCGTCACCATCAGCTCCTCCTCAGTCAAAGACTTGCTGCAGATTCACATTGACAATCACTGGCAAGCTCCATTTTGAATAAACAGATGAATGTTTTATTTACAAAAAAAAAAAAAAAAAAGGGAAGGGATATCAGGGGCAAAGTATACGACTACACTTGCCTTAATAATTCACAGCAGATGTTCTTTAGGGGACCAAACAGCTCAATGAGACTGAGTTACTCTTCTATCATTGACAAATGACAATCTTCAGTCCGAGCGTGATCTGTATGTTAATGCATGGACAAAACTAACGGGACAATGAGTGTCATGCTTCATCACTTTGGTTCATTTTGTTTGTGCAGTCAGTCCGCAACAACCGAAACGGTGCCTTACAACAGTGATATTGACAGCAAACAACAGCAGCAGCAGACACACAAATGCAAATGGTTCGTGGTAACCCAAAGTGGAAGTTTTTATATGACATTTTTGTATCATTTCAATGATTTGTTTACAGGGACACAGAATAAAAGGCTAGAAAAGTATCTAAGGAGTATGTGAATTGTAGAATTGTATTTTTTCTCGCTTCCTTATATCCCATTGTTCATTTATACTGAATGTTATTGTATGATATTCTTTTGTATAAACATGTATTTGGAAGTATGTATGCCTTATGCTTTTATCGTGCTCTTTTGCTATTTAGTTTTCCATTTTTTTCTCTCCATTTGTCTTCCCCTGATATGATTTGTACCATTTCTAACACCTTGCATTATGCTTTTCACCTTAGTGCCTATTTTTAATCATCCTGCCCCGATCTTCCAGTCCTCCACCCAGATCACGACATAATGACGCACAGACAATCAGAGAAATATATAATACATATCCTATGACAACAGTTCCTGGTTGCAGGGGCTTATAAAGGCAGGTAGCAGAGTTTTTATCCCCCCAAGCTATAAGATAGTTGAACAATGGTATGCTTACCTGCTGAATTTAAATGAGAATACTCCAGGACAATATTATATATATTTGTCTGTTACTTCTTGCACTGCAGGTTTGCATGTAAATAGGCACAGGGATAATCTAAGTATGCCACAGGCTCAGTTTTATTTTTCATCTGGGTGACTCAACTGAGGAGTTGGCAGGACTGTTACTTACAGCTGGCAATAATTGATCTGATTAAACCAAAGGATTTTACCTTTGGTGAAGTTATTGTCCGAGTTTTCCTCTTTCTGTCAGAGACTTTAGCGTAGAATGGTTCCCCATACAAAAAAAAAAAAAAAACAACAACAACAAAAACAGAAAAACATTATGCACTTTACCGTAGACACAGAGCAGGTTTTCTTGCCTCCAGACCAAATATTGTAGATTGATTTCCGCGTGTCATGTCATAAACTTTCACACAGCTGCAGTCTTTTCCATGTTACCTGTCTTTTGGAGCATGCACACCATACCGATGCTGGGGATCATTTAGCTGACAGTAGCTTTCCATATAGCTTCCTAATACATTTTTGGACATATAGTATAATAGCATGACTAAACTGTATGAATAAGGTTTCTATTTTGTGCCTTACTCTCTTTCTTGATCATCAGATCATTGCAAGTCTATAACGCTTTTCTGTGTAGGCACAAGGTGGGACATATTTCTCTTTAATATGAAATATTTATGAAAAATGAAATGTGTTTTAAGTGCATTTAAATGTGTTCTCAACAATTAATTAATAAATGGCATAATGGTGACCATACACATCACAAGTCCTCGATTATTTTGGTGTTAAACAACAACATTAATGATTTTTTTACTGTTGGGATTTTGACACCAGAAATTTGTAGGTAACTGGTTTTGGTTTTACACTTGCTATTGAGGTGGTGTCCAAACCATTTCCTGGTTATCTGCAAGATTTATGTTCTTGTTTTTTCTCCAAACAAACTTACGTTTCTCCAAATGGAAATTTGAAAATGATTTTTGACACCTTTATGACTTACTTTTTTTTTTTACTGTGGAGATTCATTTTTAATGCCTTTTGAATCTCAGCTAATTCTATTACATTTTGTACCACAAAATATTGAATTAAATAATGCATTCTCTCTCTTTTGTCCTCTTTCCCCCTCAGTTCATGCTAAAAGAATTTTTGGACTATTACATGCATGGCCCATATGGCATTGCTTTAGTTTAAGGCTTTTTCTCTAACCTGGCTCTGCGATTTTCTTGTGTTATATAGCTTGACCTTAATAAACCTCAGACTGTTCCAACCTGTACCTATATCCCTCATAAAACCTGAAATGGAGACAGTTGGACATTGACAAGAGCATGGTGCAAAAACAAAATAGTGCCACCTGACAATTATTTTTCAATATAATTTATCAGTCACTTTTAAGCCTGTCGGTATTTTTTATTATTATTAATTTATAGTGATTCCTACAATTGTGGTTGAAGGTACAAATGGTTTTACATCTTACACATTTACCTTTTTCCATTGCCAACAAAGAGGGCACTTAATAAATCAATCACTAGCTGGTATTAAGTTTTGTCTTACTGGTTTGTTTCACACTGCACTGCAAACAAACCTACGCTGTTCTTTATCAGGATGAAACGCAACGGGCTGCTGATATGCCAAGTACAAGCAGAGGCCTGTGTGTTTTCCGGTGAGTATTGTTAGTGGTGGGTAGTTATGAGTGAAACAGCTCTTCGCCATGGGAGATGTGCCACACTCCTGTGTACCACCTGCCAGTCCTCCAGACTTTTTCCATCCAGCAAAGTTATGAAGCGCCCATCCCCATAGTGACAGAAGGCAGGCCTGGGCGGTGCTCCCCTGTATGACCGCGGTAAGCCCAAAAATAGCCCCACTATTTACAGATGCAGTCACGCCCCTTTTTCCTGGCACCCTGTTCTTCTTACCTTAGTCTTCCTCTGATCAGGGCCGTACCCTTTGACACAATGGAGAGGTGACGCCGGGTCATGGTTTCCACTGCCGACACAGCAATCAAGTGAAGACAGTATCTAAAGGAGTGGGATTGCCATGATATGATCATAGAATACAGCTTCAGAATGAAATGTCGTTTATCAAAAGATAAGCATCACTTTCATTTTTGATGTTCACCAGTACAGAACCGGGAATACATCAAACATCATTTCAGTAAACGTGATTATCTGCTATGATATAACAGCATATAAGATGATATATAAATTTTTTTCAACCCTATCACCTTGAAATTGTGTTTACATCAAAGTAGTTTTGATGGAAACATAATGCCAACCAGATTACACTTTTATTAACATAGTGATGACATGTTGTTATTTTATATGTTCTGCAAATCACAGAAGCATTGTTACTAAACTTATCACGGACAACGTATTTGTTGGTCTGGTTGAATAAAGAAAAAGTTCACAGTGAACTCTTATTTCAGTTTACCAGAAATCGTGTTTTATTGTTCTTCTTATTTGAAACTGACAAGCAATTCAGGAATGGTCGTGTTGGCTTTTCTTATTTGGCATCAAAAATATGTTGGCAGCTGGACGGCCTCTTTTGGCTTTAGCCTCTGATATGGTACGCAAATGACTTTGTTATCTGAAAGTGATTTGTGTTTTTCTCTTAAATCCAAGCAAACTGATATCTCTCCTGCTGGAAATTTGATGTGTGTATATAACTTTGTTTTTCCATGATTTCAATAATTTTACAATGGAACGAGTTTGAAATCTGGATGAATCTGAAAGTCACTAAAAATATATATTTATTTGTATAAAATGTCAAATATGATGACATCGGATACAGCTGTGCACTGATTCCACTGATTACCTGACCAAACGACGGGCTAAGGACTGATCCACTGATGATGACTGAATGACTAAGTGACAGACAGCGACTCTGCCATTTTTGATGGCCAAAGCATGCACGTCCAAATCAGTCCCTGATCCTAAGGACTGCAGCGCGTGCCATTTTCTCCCTGAGGTCCAGATGCACACAGCACCTGGCAAAGGGCACAACTTAGAAGTTTCATTGAACAGATTTATAGTGTCTTTACGGCCTCGCTTCCTCCCCAATTGTATTCCCACCGAGCCCTTGATTTGGGCTTTTATAAAGTGAGTGCATAGGCACAGTGCTGGAGTTGCTGCTCTTGTCTCTCATCGGCCATCTGCAGGCAGTAAATCCTCAATATACCTCTGTTATGAAGGGCATGTTGAAAGAACCATGGGGGTGGCTTTAAGAGATGCTTTAAGAGATAATTGCTTGACCATACTGAGGGACCTTTGATAGCTGTGTCCCATAAGCCAGGTCTACATTTGATCTTTTTTGGTCCCTTGAGTCAGATTTTGGGATTTTTTTATTCTTCAGAAACATATGTCAGATGACTATAAACAGACCGTCTTATCAATTACCTTTAGGATGACAAAGGGAGAAGATGAGGACCATGTGTATGTGTGTGGATTTTAGCACGTGTTTACATGTGTGTTTTTAATCTGTTTAGGATGGGGTTGACGGGCGCCACAGGTGTATACACAGACCCTTTCATGGGACCGTTCACATGTGACAGCAGCAGCCAGCAGATGATCCGCCAACATGCTGACATGGTCACATCGTTGCTGACACACAGACAAATCACCTTTTTAAAAGACACTTTAAGAGACGCTCAGAAAGGCAACCAGATGGGGTCTGGAAAATCTTGTGTCGTCTTTTATTCTCCATCTGCAATCATTCAGCTTGATTCACTCTTTCTTTTGTGATGCGTGAAATGTTGTGCAAGGATTTATAAAAATTTAGGGGTGGGACACATGTTTAAGCTTAAGAAATGTGAAAAGTGAGAATTATCTTTAAGTGTGTGTTTATACGATCAGGCCACGTGAGTTCTCTATTCTCCACATCAAAGTCGATGTCTTCAATATCCCTTTCTAGTTCACCCTGAGAGCTCTATTTCTTCATGGAAAAAAAAAAAAAAACCTCCAATACATCCCCAGCAATCATTCTTCCATTGTTTGCTGTAAAAGTTTCGGTACATATGCAGAATGTTTATGTTGAAGTACATTGTAGTGCACATTAAGGATGCTCTTAATGGGCTACAGTAAAAGCCCTTGCTAGTCAAGGGTTCAGGCAGGTGCAGACTCTTACAGTAGATAAAGGAGCCTGGCACTGGAGATGAGTTCACGACAATCACTGTGAGGCTTTTAGACGCCTTCTCCAAGCTCAATCTTCATTTCCCCTGACACTGATTTTGCAATAAGGATCCGGAGAAAAGGGGAATGTCCATCTATTCATTTTAATGATCCCTCATTATTGACTGCTGGCAGGGAGGGGGCGGGCAAAGGTAATGATTCTTTGTCTTTGCTGGCCAATCACTCCTCTTAAAGGAATAAGACGCTAAATAAGGCCACTAATGGATGCCCAGTGTGACCTAAAGCTGACCCCGCATGCAACCCATGCAAACTGACTTCCCAACATGAAGGAGTGAGAGTTTGCTGATTTAGTAATCTGTTTTTTTGGTTTTTTTTTTTTTTTTACTGAGCTGGTTATGATTTGTCCTAATAGAGGGAGGAATTGTGATTACAAATGTCAAATCACAAATTCCATGTGGTTTTATGTGAAAATATTGATTAAAACAAAAAAGACAGGATGTTACTGAAGCTAAGCTCTTGGAAATGCTTATTATTATTGCAAGAATTGTTCAACATTTTGGGGAATACATGTATTCGCTTTCTTGCAGAGAGTTAGATGAGAAGATCAATACCACTCTCAATCTGTACATTAACTATGAAGCTACAGCCGGCAGACTGTTAGCTTAGCTTAACATTAAGACTGGAAACAGAGAAACAGCTGGCCTGGCTCTGGCCAAAGGTAACAAACACCACCTGCCAGCACCTCTAAAGCTCAGCAGTTAGCAGGTTTTATCTTGTTTGTTCAATCAGTAGAATAAGAAAAAAAGTCACATTGTGGTTTTACCCGTGTTAGATGCCGAGTATTTAACTTCATGGAGTCCTTGTTGGTTTCAAGGCAAAGTAGCTAAAGCTGGCTTAAAAAGTTGCTAGATGATGCCAGATGACGCCCAATTTTCATGAGTTACTTAAAGGTCCCACTTTTCCTGTGTTTTATTTGAAGTGAGAAGAACAACAACAAAAAAAACACTCTGAGTCTCTCTTCTGATTGGCTGACTGTTTTCTGAGTGATTGAATAAAAATATAGCAGATTTCAGGTAAAACACTCAGAGAAACCAAATACTGCAAGGCTGGATGGTGGGTCCAGGTGGGTGGGGCTTGGGTCATGGCTGAGAGCAGTGTCTGCTTTGTTGTGACATCACAAAGCTTCATCCTGCCATCAAACAGCCTTTCCTTTTGAACTACAGTATGTGAACTGTTGGACAATAGTATTAGTATGCATAAGCGCAGCTCCGCAGATGGAGCTGCTGGACCAGAAAGAGCTAAGCGTGGGTTTGCCTCTGCATATGCGGTAGTTCAACACCTGAAAGAAATGTAGTTCCAAAGGAAAGAGCTGTTTGACGGCAAGATAAAGCGGTGCGAATATTCAAAATGTACACTTACATACTACTTACGTATACAAACTGATATTAGCTGTTCTCTGAGCATTTTTTTAAGTGGCTCAAATACATTTATTTGCTTGCCCCATCCGCAACAGCTCATCGCTCAACTTCCATGCGGGTGCTTCTGGCTGCTTCTCTAAACTGGCAGTGTGCTGATCCAAATCTATTGCAGTAATACACGGATTATAGATATCTTCCTCACTCAACTATCACTTTAAGTTATCAATAGAAAAAAGCCAAACAAATGTGATGCAGGTCAGCTTCCAGCCCCTCAAAGACGTCCTTTGTCCGCTGAACTATGTCGGTGAAACACAGATTTTTAATGTGAAACTGCTTTATTCAGCATGTCTAACGATTTTTATCCCCTGGTCTGTTTGTTGTGGAGAGGATGACACCTCTGCATATAATTTGAATCCCGGTAAAAAAAAAAACCTCCTGAACAAGGGACACTGAAGGAATCCAAACCAGGAGAAGCTTACAGCAATGATGGGTAAAACAACAACTCCCATGATCCCACGCTACACTTCACACAACGTCGCCCAACATTGTCTTTTGTTATTGTTTTGATTGAGAGACCCCTAGTGACAGAAATTACATACTGTTCGTATAAAGAATATAGATAAATGAACAGAGCCATGCTAGCCATTTCCCTCTGTTTCCAGTCTTCATGCTAAGCTAAGCTAATGGGCTGCTGGCCCCAGCTGCAGTACATATTTATCATACTGACACGTTGTCAGTATTCTAAAAGTTAACAATTGTGTCTCCCAAAAAGTCCAACTATTGCTTTAAAACCTTTTTCCAACTAAACTTTTGGAGATCCAGACAGTTTCTCTGAACCCACTGCACTTTTATCATGCACTGATGTGGATGCCTTCAGCGAATAACTCTGAAAGGACTTGCAAGTAAGTGATCTTACGTTTTAGAGCCCCCAAAAACATTGAGGTATTTCTTTCTTTGCAGCGTGGGCATTCTGATTTATATAAAATCTTACAGTGTGTGCATAGCGCCAGAAGCACTAAGAACTGATTATTTAGCCTTTACTTTACTGTGTATGTGTGTGTGCGCATCTCAGCCAGTCTTAACTGTCATCAGTCTGTCAAGGTAATGAACCCTACTTTACTGCAGCCTCCAACAGCTCTTTAAGGCATACTTCACACCACTGAAGAAATACACTCAGGTATTAGTTGTTCTGCCTGGATGGTCTGCTGGATGATGGGTGGGCGGGGATGTTATTAGGAGTATTCATCTACAAGGCTCCCCAAGCCATACTATACTGAAACTGACCACAAGACAACCCTATCATCCTCAAAGATTACCTGTCTCCTGCACTGTATATGAATGTTTTATCATAAAAGCTTTTCTTTTTTGCTAAGTGCCTCCTTGAGTGTTTGCTTTTAACTTTTGATTACTTTATGTCTTGTTGTGAAGAAGAAGAAGAAGAAAAAAAAAAAAAAAGCCTGGCCCATTTGAATATAATGGACTTAACGGGAAAGGTAGTCTCTGTTGCTTCATTGAGAGGATACAGCACGGTGGTGTAATCCACCACAGTGGGTGTGAAAAAGTTTTCACAAAGTGGTAATTTCAGTGCCTGGGGGCAAGCAGTTTTTATCAAGACGTTGTCAAAGTGGGCCAAGCAGGTGGAGAGAGTCAAGGGAGAAAACAGACATGACACAATCATATATATCAAACAGCATGGCCGGGTTTGTATAGGATCCATATGTTTCCGTCTGTGAGGAAATATAGGATATCATGCATTACGGTGTAAAAAGAGTCATTTAAACCCATTAAAAACAGCCCAGTTCAACTTATCTGTGTTTGATGTGGTGGATCACATCTCATTTGGCTCTTTTTTTTATATATGATAGCTGAGTTTCTCTTTTATAAAGCCTTGAGTCATTATAAGAAAAAATATTTTTCTCTCTTTTGGTCTAGACATTGAGGTTTCCAGCCCTTAGCCCCCCTCCCTTCCTCCTCTCGGTTTTACCAGACGTCGCGTTGTGAGAGGGGAATGGTCGATTGCATAACGGCAGGCGAGACTTGATCGTTCCTGGCCTTCTCACAAAATTCAATCATTCTCTGCATACTCCAATCCCATGACGGCCCATTAAAGAGTAGCACAGGCTAGGATTTCCCCTCATGTGTTTTAAATTGAAATTACGGTCACAAAGTCTGCCATATGCATGAATCGAGGAAGACAAGGAGCTTGGGGAAAAGGAGATATCAAAATAGTTGGACTGAAGGAGAGAAAGAGAGAGGCAGCAGAATGATAAGGAAGACCCCACTCCCCCACTTTCTTTCATTATGTTATTTGTGTCATCCTGCCACCCACATTCATATTGGGCTGTCTACCTGTCTGCATCTCAGTGCTTTCTGATTTGGACTTCATAACACTTAAAGGGCCCTGTTCGCATTTTTTATTACACAATTCTAGAAAAGCATATAAAAAATTGAGCTAGTCTTGAATGTTTCCCCATTCACAGATATAAAGCTATTGCTAAAATCATTCCAAACAAGTCTGTGGCATTTAAACTCAGCACACCATAAGTCATAGAAACTACAGGAAGAGATAAGAAGAAGAGGAGAAGCATGAGAGATGATGATGATGACCCCAGATGTTCTCTGAGGAACCACTGGGATC
The DNA here is from genome assembly GCF_002260705.1 of Seriola dumerili. Classification (NCBI taxonomy): domain Eukaryota; kingdom Metazoa; phylum Chordata; class Actinopteri; order Carangiformes; family Carangidae; genus Seriola; species Seriola dumerili. The sequence goes on along the minus strand of NW_019174446.1, from coordinate 4,519,518 downwards.
TGAATCAGACTCTGACTGGCCATGACTTCCTCATTCCTATTTGTCCCCGTAGACTGGAGGAAGGACAAATACACACACACACACACACACACACACACACACACACACACACACACAAACACCTACATGGATAAGACTTACTCTCTGATTTAGTGTGAGGCGGATATGATGCAGACGTGACTACAGTGACCTGGGCAAACACCCCAGAGACATGCATCACTCCCCCACCTTGAGCAATATTTATGTAGGCTACTTTTGGAAAAAGAAAAAACAGCATCAAGGCAGGATGAAAGATGGTAGAGAAGTTTATATTTATGCTCAGTGTTTCCATCAAATCGAGTGTAAAATCTTGTGTAAAAAAAAAAAAAAAAGAGCACGATAAAACTAAATCCTTTCTTATCGTCTCATTAAGCTAATGTGATTTGATCAAACAAATTTTGAGTTATTATTATTGCTGCAGATCAAAACTGTAGGAACATTCGAATCTTGAAGTGTGACTGCAGCTTATTGTGATGCTCTTCTAATCATACAGTGACATCTAGTGTTGGTTTCAGACACGTGCAGGCTACCAATATTAATGTATTATCTAATGACACATTATATAAAGACAGTGTGCATAGATTTGAACCAGTTCTTACTTTTTCAAGTAATTTCTGGAAAACAATTGAAAATGGGTATAAATGGGTGGTAAAGAAGTTTACTAATACACCACTATTCCATGATTGGTTGTTATGTATTGGAAATAAAGTATTTTAAATAAGTATTTGTTTTTTCAATGGCAAACTGGAGGAATATGTTGTCTTTTCAGACATTATAAAGCAAAACCTTTGAGTGTTCCCAGGAGCACAGTGGCCTCAATAGTTGTGAAATGGAGGAAATTTGGAACCACCAGGACTCTTCCTGGAGCTGGCCATCCTGCCAAACTCAGTCTGTGGTCTCGTGAAATGATCAAAACTACACTGCTCATCACTATGATGAAGCATGGTAGTGGCAGCATGATGAAATGGGGGGAGGGGGCTTCTCAGCGACAGGGAGACTTGTCAGAATTGAGGGACTGATGAATGCAGCCAAATACAGAGGTGCTTGAAGAAAGCCTGCACCAGAGTGCGTCCGTCCTGAGACTGGGGCGACAGTTCACCCTACAGCTCGACAATGACCCAGAGCATACAGAGCCCCTGAAGGTGGCAGTTTTTCTATCTATAATAGTTTTTTCTATCCAATCAGACCAAGCTTGAGATACTCTGACAGGAAGAACAGGATAAACTGCCCAAATCCAGGTCTGCAAAGCGTGTAGAGACTTTCCCAAGAAGGCTTTTTAATTGATGCTGAAAGGGGCTTCTACAATGTTCTGCAAAGCACTGAATTAAGGGTCTGAATACTTTTGTAAATGAGAGATTTCAGTTTTTGATGTTTAATGAATTTGGAAAGAAATTCTACAAACATGTTCTTATTTGTCATTATGGGTTATTAAGTATAGACTGATGGTAGTGTTATCCATTTAACATGAAATCCACACAATAAAGTGTGCACACATTGTGCTTTCTGGGGCCACTGTATGCAAATGTTGTAAGATGGAAACCCCATTAAACCTGTTTTACAGTCAGGTAAATCTATTTACATGAATGATTTAAAGACATTTGCATATGATACCTTTCATGTCACATGTATGTAATAGATAATAATAATAATAATAATGATAAATAATAGACTGTAACAGGATAATATATGTATATGTAGGAGATGAATAGATAACTGTCAGGGGAACGAGGGGACGGTTGGATTGTGTGGGGGATGAATTGTATGTTTTCTTTTTTGTCTCTTTTTCTGTGTTATCTGGGATCTTATATTTTCCTCCCTCTCCTCTATTGACATGTTTGTCAGCTGTTGTAGTTTGTGCTTGTGCTGCACATACCTTGCACCATGTAAAACCACCAGCTATGTGCTCAGGGATAGGTGGGAAGGATGATGGTTTTATCTATGATGGAAAATACCCTTTTGAAATTGAATTTTTTTTTCACATTTCACACATTCCCTGTAACATTTGCCAAAATAGTTGATGCTACCTTCAACGGTACTCCAACATTAAAGACAGGCTCATGCTGCCCCCCCCCACCCCCGTCCTCTCTCTATTCTTAAGCATAAAATATTTTGCCCCAGCTGGATTAGGATAAGGAGAATGTTTAAGAGAATTTGCAGAATAAAACACTCATTCAGGTAGCAATAAAAAGAAAAGTTTTATTTGGTATGGATATAACAGTTTCTCCACACTTGTCACATACAGAAAGCAAGTTATAACGTTAAACAAACCAAAAACTACAAATCTGTCCGTCTCAAATTAAGGCACATCTTAAAGCCAAAGGTATCACAGGTTCTTATAAAAGCAACATCACTCACATAATGGTAACAGTTCAAGTAAAATGGCTTTGACCTCTGAATTGAGAAGGAACTATAATATCCTCAGCAGTAACATACACTTTAGTTGGTCGTTTGTGGTCTGAGACATTGAGAATGTACAGTAGATGTCACTTCATCCCTGTCTAGAGTTCACTCCATAAGTCAAATAAATAGAGATATCTATGTAAAAGCAATGATTCATCATCTGACTCTCGTGAGAAGATGTACTAAATGTAAATCTGATGAGCAAAATGAATTCGGTGCCACTGAAATAAGTGCAATTTGAAGTTGAGTTTCGTACAGCAGTGTTTAACTTAAACATATTAACTTATCGTCTACATTGGACATTTAGTGTTGCAAGCATCACCTGACTTGAAAAGTCCATAGACACTGACCAACGGGAACATGGATACGGCGCCAACCATGGAGCCCAACTGCACTACTGCTCCACACCACACCAGGGCGCTGTGGCCCTCGTCCCGCAGAATCACCCCGATGATGACCTTCACATATGACAGCGACAGGACAAACAGGATCCAGGCCAGGACCTGCAGCACAGAAGAGGTGATTATTTATATATCTGAGCAAATCACAATTGACATCCAGTCCCTGTTACATGGATACCACTAAGATTGCAACATGTCCTGGTTTTACCTCAACATATCATCCAGCTCAGTGGCTTTCGATGTCGTGCCATCATGAACAGGCTGGAACAGGAGCTTTTCACTCCCAACAAAAGCGGAACCATAAGTTCCTCCTCTCTGGTTGAAGTGCTAGCAGTCAATAAATTCCCCTGCTGAGGTGTTTGACTGCAGTTATGGCATCATGATTATTGATACACCAAACCATTTTTTTTGTTTGTTTGTGTTGTGCATTAGTTTATGTTTGGTTGTAATTGTACATGTATGCTCCTCATTTCAGCAATTTTTTTATTGTTTACTGTAATTTAAGTTAAGCTAATCACATTTCTCTGTTTAGAGGTGTTGTGTAAATAAAGTTAGAATTATTAAGTTATTGATTGTGATAAAGAGAAATGGACTGTCAAAAGCTCTGAGGGATAAAAATCTCTCAGAGCTTTAGCCGAGCTAACTCAAACCCTGCTAACTTGCTATTAGGATTTTCCCCCTATGCTTTTTTCTAAATGATTTTTGGACATTTTTATGTTCACTATGATAGGGAAAGTGGGAGGGAGAGAGAGAGCAGCATGAGGTTTCCCTAGGCTGACAAGTTTCATTCCTGGCAGATACAGGCGGGGACAGTATGATGCAACCTTGTACAAGAGTGCTTGCCAATCTACATGTGAATGAACGCCTCTGTGACGGTAACTGAAATTTTCCTCAGGCAAAATTCACAACTTCATAAATATTGCACTAAGATGGTTTGACAGTATTGTCTTCATCAAGTCAGATGGGACTGAGTTGACATGCATTTATCTAAAAAACCAAGCAATGTGAACAGACAGGTGGGTTGTACTTTCTACTTTCATTCTTTTATAAGGTGTAGCATGAGCCTGATGTACAAGACAGAACGTGCGATCAAAAATTAACTTGTTTGCAGTATGTAATTTATTTCATAATCTAAACAGCTGTGTGTCAGAATGCGTTAGGAGAAAGGGTCTTACTATGATTACAGCTCCAGAAGCACTGTAGACCAGCAGGGGACAGGGACTAAGGGCAGCCATGGCCATGATGTAGGCTCCAAATCCAGTCCCAAACATGGTCAAGAAACCCATGAAGATGAGAGACCTGGAAGCAAAGTTTAATGCATGAATTAAACTGAGGATTTTCTGTTGCACACTGAACTACTTGGCTTCATAAAACACACAAATATGACAGTTTAAATGCATTCAGGGGACAGCTTTTAAGATGTGACCTCCACAAACTCTAGTGACCTGTAGGAGTTGCAGTAATGAGTAAATGTATCTCTTCTTTGTTATTGGAGGAGACTGAAAAAATCCTAGTCTTATTAGATTGAGCCTTTGTGTAAAGAGGTGGTTCCAGTATTCATTCTTACCTAATTGGCATAAACATGGCGATGAAGCAGGCCACTGGGTTAGCAACAGCACCCATGGTGGCAGCTAGATGGTAGGCCTGGTTACCATAAGGCAGACAGGAATAGGACTGCACTGATGGCAGCACCGCGTTAGTCAGAGCGTTGACCCAGGCCAGCACCAGGAAGATGAACACCACCTCGAGATTGCTGTACATCCCCGTCCCAAAGGAGCTCCTGGGTTCCCTCCTGACCGCCTCCAGGGGACTGATCATTGGCTTCTGCTCTGGTGTCTGAGCGTGCAGAGACAGTCCTTGTTCTCTCTTCCCCTGAGCAAGATCCCCACTGAAGTACAGGTCATTCTTCCTCTCCCGAGCCACAGCTGGGTGATGGTTGAGTAGGATGAAGGCTACCAGGGACACGACCATCATAGCACTAAGGAACACGAAGAAGACCTGGGCAGAGAACTTAGCCGGCTGGTAGATGGCTTGTAGCTCTGCACTGCTAACCCCAGTGAAATTATCAGCTGTTTTGTTGGCTAAACCAGCCAAAGTGGCATTCTGACAGTGGACTACACCAACACCTTGAATTAGAGCCACCAGTGCAGGCACCAGACCACTGAGTCCCTCACCTGCAAAGTACGTAGTGAGGTACTGTGGACGCAGTCGCATCATGAAAGGCAGAAAGGTAACAGAGGAGGTGCAGTCTACTACGGAGAGCAGGAAGCTTAACACCAGCAGGGGCACACTGTGCAAAGAGCCCCCTATTGTCACTGTGTGCCTCCAGAAGAAAGCCAGCAGGAATGTAGCAATGATCCCCAACACCACAATGCAGTAGATAACCGGCCGCTCGTCCAGCGCCCCAGGGCGGAAGCGGTGCATCAGGGTGATGAAGAGTGGACCTACGTTGGCCATCTGGATGAGGACTGTGAGGTATGAGGGCAGGTACCACCCCTCTGGGATGTAATTTACAATCAAGGGGAGCTCCACCCACATCCCATTGATGGCCACCCAGGAGCCCATACCAAACAGACACGCCAGCACGTGAGTGAGCAGCGACATGATGGAGGCAGGAATGAGGCAAATGAGGAAATGTAGATGTTGACTATCTGAAACACAGACACAACATGAGCCAGTTTGATTAGTAGATTGTAACACTTGAAGGATCCTTACAAAAAGAAAAATGTTTTTTTCATATGAAGCACAGTTCGGATGAAGGTTAGATTGGTATCGAAATACTGACTATGAGCCTATTAGATACAGCTCTATGATGGATATGTTATATTTACATTGTGTGTATTCTTTTCTTCTTTCTTATCTGAATTGGATGTAATGTAATGGCACTTTAGCTAAGTTTCCATCCATATGTAACACAAATTTTAACCAAATCTGTAAAAGAAAATGTTAATTAATGTGTGTTTTCATCTACTACTCTTATGTGATGTTTTTTTTTTAATTTCTGGTGCTTACACTCAGGTTTTTCAGATGGCATAAAACAGGTGGATGGAAATGCACTTATTGTTTGAGTGATGGCTCTTAGTGTTCTGTAATAGTATAAGAGCTGTTTTTATACTCTGAAGAGAGAGAAACAGTGAATATGTTTTACTAAATGCTTTGGGGTGAGATTAGTATTAGTAGAAGAAATTACTCAGTGGCAAAAACACTGAACAAAGCAGCTTAAGCCCAAACATGCAAGCAGCTCTGTGAGGCTGTAATTCAGGCACATTGGTTCCATCTGATCAAAAAGTATAGTAATAGTTATGTTTACAACCACCTTAGGTTAGCATGTTAGCATGCTAATGTTTGTTAATTAGCACAAAACACAAAGTGCTGCTGAAGCTGATGAGAATATCCTTAGTTTTGCAGTTGATTGGACAACATGATGACCTGATGATAGTACAAAATGGAGAGTTAAAGTTATAGTTATTGTAATTGTAATTCAACCTGAAGAGGACATCAATGTCACTTCAGCCTGGACCGACCATCCATAAAGTCATCCTTGTAGCATGGCTAAAAAGGACCAAAAGATACCCTGGAGATAATGTTTGGTAACTACATATCAGCATAAATAAAAACAGTTTCAGTAGATAAGCATACCACGAGTTAATGTTACATATTTGTATCGAGAACAAAAACATGTGCCCATGTGGCTGGGATTGACCTTCCCACTCTCTCCCTTCTCCCTGCCTCTAATCCTATCCTCCTTCATGTTCTCTCTGGCAAGGGATGCCTGACCTCTCACACACTGACACACTGCTCTCACAAAAACCATGTGGCTGTGACATAAATACATGAGCTATATGAAACGGAAATTATTATGAAGGTATAAAAATAACCTTCACCGCTTTCCAACTAAAACAGTACTACAACAACATGTGTAATGATATTTTGTTATTGAAACAAGTAAAAAGACTTTCCACTTCGTAAGAGGTACAAGAGGATTACATTATTCAAAATAACCAGAAGCTGACCATTAAAAACAATTAATAATCACAATTAAAAAGTAAAATATGTATCAAATAAAAAATAAAATAAAATCAATCATTTCAGCCACATTTAGAAACAAGGAAGCAGTGCTGATTGTGTAATGTGGTAAAACATGATGAAATTTCCTCATAACTGCCTCTAAATGTCCAATCTAAAACTGAACAATGATTTCTTTTCATCACATTACATAGACTGGGAAGCACATGGACTGAGGGATTTGAGCATTATGGTTCTAGGATAACCTGGCAAGCCAATAACCTCTTACTCCCCTCACACATCACTTCTGGGCTGTAAGGTGTCAGAATGCATCATCTTACCTTGTTCACCCAGCAAGGGAGAGACCTCTCTCCTGTTTCCTTTCAAAAATCTTTCACTGCATTGTGACCACGGTTTATTCTGTTATATATGTTTGAATGTGAATGCATGTCCTCCCCCTTCTCTCTTACACAAACCCAGACCACAAAGTAGCCACAGGCTTATACATTTGTCTTCCGTGTTTGATAGGGGAGGGACTGCACAGGCGCACATGTCCTCTGCCTCCATGATACTTTGATCGTCTTTCTATTGGAGGGTGGTTTCAAAATCACACAACCATGTGCTCTCTGTGCCTGGGAGCTAACCTATAGGAGGGAAGCGGGCTGAGGGGGAGGTGTCAGTGAGAGTAGCTCCTCCTGTTTCTTTTCCCTCCCCCAACCGGCATACGACCTTGTGGTCTGCCCTCATTTAAACACACAGGCTGTAGCGTGACAGAGTGAAGCCAGTTTTACAGCTTCACATAACAGTTGTGCACTAGTTATTGGAAATATCACACTGACTTTCCTTTTGTTCCCCTCTCCCTGCCTCAGTGTATTTAATATGGTGTAGAGAGACTCTATTGGATTCTTCCTGTACAAGCAGGTCTATCTTGTTGACCATTATTCAGCTGTAAAGACCAGTCTGTCAACTTCTGCAACACAGGCATGACATTGCAGTTTAGATTTCCAATTCAAATCAGTTACAGGGAAACATTTAGTAAGGTTGTTTTAACCGTTCTGAATATGCCAAATAAAAAAGCACTCCACACGTTACGTTCAGTGATTCACATTAGACACCGATTTATCATTAGTTAACCTTCCTCTTGTGTTCGGGTCGGCACCGACCCGTTTTTAGGTTTTAAATGCATAAAAGTACCACATAATTATGTTTATTGCCTCAAGTCTTCTTGACTTTGTCAGAATCCTCTCCCTCAACAAAATAAAATACTTTTTTTTTTTTTCACTAAATTTTAAAATTCTCTGGTTGAAATTATACCCTTTGTGTTGTTCGGGTCGGTTCTCGACCCAGAATATAAAAATAAGAGGCCATAAAGCAATAATAAAGCTCAAAACTAAAAGCATAAGTGCCACTGTCAGTCAACACCACTTGACAACCAGCACCTGTCCCAAAATGTGTCTTTAGGATTCCTGCAGAAAAAAACAAACAAAGCACCTAACTTGTCCATTGTCAGTAGAGAGTTGGAGTGGATTTACAACATACACCTGCAATTTGCACAATGATGAGAAGAAGAATTTACACTGAGCAAGTTCTTGACAGTTATCCATGATGATAATGAGAGGAGGTGACCACGAGCAGCACGAGTGATACAGATGAGCCAGTTTCTGAGGTGGAAGACGATGTGGAGTTATCATCCAGAAGATACAGACACATCTGAATGAGGTCTGATGAGGAGGTTACTGGTGTTTGAAACTTGCTCCAGCGGAAAGATTCAAGTCCAAAAATGGTTTGAGATCTTTTGGAGCTCACTACCTCATGATGTGCATGCAGGGCAGCTGCGCAAATTGTAATCAAGGAATCACAAGGTTTGCTGTGACGAGAGTCCGAGTGACATCAAGATCCTGTTTTGAACTATTTAATGCCATTGAGGTTATAAAAAAAGAATCATCATTTCTGTGACAAACATTGAAGGAAAAAAAGTCCATGGCGACAAGTGGAACGACAATTGCATGAGGAATACCTTGGATGCCATATTGTTTGTTTCTTCTTGGCTTGGAGTCGTTAACAGATCCTGCAATGAGGCCACTGATAGTCTTTGGGAGCGCATCAACGTGCAGAAATATTGTTTCCGTGGCAACACATGTCACTTCAGACCTTACAAAGTAATAGCAAGAGTCCTTCCCAGATTTGGACAACAAGAGATACCAGAGCAAGAAATGACAAAGCTTGCCCCATCAGGAGTGTCTGGAAAAATGGGTGCGGCTCCTTCCCCACTGATGTTCAACCAGGGCCAGACGGTGACAGTGGGATGAACGTCTTGTCCCTATTCCGAGAAAATGCCCCTTCCGGCAATACATGCCCAGTAAGGCCAGGGAAGTACGGCACAAAAATCCTCGTGGCAGCCTGTGATGCAAGAACTAGTTATGCCTGTGGAACTACGATTTACATGGGCAAAGCTGCAATATATATATATGGGTCGAATTGACGTAACACCAAGATGTTACAATAGTTAATAATATTAAAGTGAAAAATAAATAAAACAAATTATTCAAACATTGTGTTCTAGTACCCCCCCTAGTAAGAGTCAGAAAGACAACAACCTTGTTTATGTATATGATTCCTTGGAAGGTGAGTGTCTTTACCATTTTTTTAAAATAGAAAATCGAGGGATATAACTGACTCCAGAGGCCCACTACCAATAAATATTATTAATCAAGATTTTGTCGGCTGGACCAATCGAGAAAGCCCCTAACAGGTAAATCAAGAGATGAGAAATAAAACACTCTGTAGTGAGAGGAAAATAGTTTTTAGCTCTATTTCTCACACATCGATTAAAACACGGGTCAAACTGACCACGGGGTGAACATGACGCACAGTAACAGGAAAACGAAAACACAAGAAGGAGGGTTAAGGTATAGAGTGTTTTAAACATATTTTTAATGATATAAGGTGGTGATAGAGGTGCACTGACAAGTAGCCTACTCCCCTTGAGTACGCAAAGGCTGGGTCTCCACTGCTCTGTCTACCATGTAGCAGCACAGGATAAGCCGACCATTAGCCTGGCTGACAAGGCGTACACCATCTGCCTTTTCTGTGGTAGCATCATGGCTCTAGGGATGGAAGTGATGAAAATCTCAAAAACTATGTTTGTTGCCCTGCAATTTTGGCGAAACATTCATGATTCCCAGATGATGATGATGATGATGGTGATCTTATGATTTTTCCTTAAGTGCCACCATGAGGTTGACACAATTTGAGTGCAAAAATGTTGTTCTATTTGTACTATTGTCCCCCTGTTTGTGATCCTCTGTCTTCTTTATACAGCACCATCATCAGGTCAGAATTTTCCATTTTCAGCAGGTGATTCCTAATCTTACTAAACTGCACTGTTTTCGAGAGCCAGCAGATATCTTGAAGTTTTCTCACAATATAAACCAGACTGCTGCAAGTTCCCATGCGTCTGTGTTATTGTTGTTCGCAGTCTAAGCAGCCCCCTTTTTCAAGGCTGCCAACAACAAATAGGAGGTTTAGGATTAGGTTGAGAATGTAAGAACCATGTTATAGAGCAGATTTCTACAGAGCAGCACGTATTAAAATGATTATTTAGGGTTGTATTAAAAGATAGTTCTCCTCACATACTGCATGTTGACAAATTGTGACTTTGAAACACTTGAAATCCAATCATGCAATCACACAAATCAAACAAAATCAAATATCTGAATTTAAAGTTGTGTAAGAAAACTGCATACAAATGTCAAATTACACTTTTTTTTGTATCCTAGAATATATGATGATGAGAACACTTCTAAAGTAAAGCCCAAAGGCAGTGCAGTGGGAAATCTGCCAGAACCTTTAACCAGACTATTAAAAGTAAAATAATTTGGTGTTTAGTTGTGTTTCTAAAATCCTAAACTGGACCATTTCACAAATCTGTGACAAATTGCTTCATTATAAAATTACACACCTAAACTGTCTGAACTAATTTCAGCAGTTTAAATTACCTCTGTTTATCATTGTAAATGACGCAAGATACCACCTACCTGCTTATGGGAATGAAAGTGCAGAGTCAGTCCTGATGAAAGGTCACACAAGTGCAGTGGAAACTGAGCTGAGGGCTGCTCTCCTCTGATGTGTAAAAGCAGTGGCCTTCTGATGTTCCTGTCTGTGAAGTATGCATACACATTGACTTGAGTGCTTTGTACTTTACCAGTCTAGATCTGTGGATTTGTGTCATGTGACCACTGAGGGCTGAGCCAGGGGTCCAGTTTGGGAACCAAAACTTCTTGGCAGGAGTGGTGGGTGGAGGGAGGGAACAAGGACATAAAGAAGGAAGGAAGGAGAGAGGAAGGATGAAAGAAGGGGAAAATAAGGTGAAAGAAAAATTGTAGTACATGAACATGAAGGTTGCCCCCTTGGGTAGAGTTTGAATGAGGGCAGCTTAGCCAACCAGAAGATGACTTTGGACAGCTCTCTGTGATTTCTGAGTGGGTGTTTGGTTGGGGTCAGTCTGGCTTTTGTTCAGCACAAATTCCAGCTCAAATGAATGACCCCTGTTGGGCAGTAACTTCACTGGATGGTATTTCATTTGAGTGCCCTTGCACCCACTTCTGCTCTGACTGGTACTACATGTTCCCTCCCTGAGACATAACAACAAAGCTCTTTTTAGGCTTGTGGATGTGGGACTGAGGAAAACTGAAATGTTTTGTTGCTGCTTAATATAAATTAAATCTCTGTCCTTTCCTGTCCCAATATATTCTACCTATGCTGTTTGCAAATTGATCTCTGTATATCATGTTTAGCAAAGTGACTCAATATACACAGCCAGGTTGATTTTGTTAACTATTCCAGTGTCCTTCACATTACTAAACAAAACTACAAACCTACTGAAAAGTGCAATCTGCGAACATATCCAGTATATCTGCCACAACCACCCTGAAGCTGCTTTAAATCCTCACAGGTTGTTGTAATTGGTCACTTTTGATAAATGCTTTGTACTTCAATGTACTCTTTGCTACAGTTGTGACACAACAAAAAGTTAGACTGATTGTTTAGCATGTTCATCTTATTTTTTTTACTGACATTATTACAGTTGTTCTTATTATTTAGTAATTATTAAGTATGTGTTTTTGGCCAAAGAAAGACCTCACATGGTTTACAATAGGATAAACCTTGATGATATTGTGAGTGCTCTATCTTCCCATACTGCTCATGAATGCACCTGTGAGAGGGTCAGTGAATATAATGAAAGACAATCATATTAAATTTAATATGAGTGACAGATGAGAGAGAAACGCAAATAAATAAGTGGAGAAACACCAACAACTTCTGTCTCAGGAATTATAGCTGGATCCCCCATTCATTTCAGCTGAAGCCAGTGTGACTGATGATTTCATTGAGTTTCCTGTTTCAGTGTCAACTTCTAACCAATGAATTTGCACAGTCGAATAGAAACACAAACAATCTGTGGAACTGTGACATCACATCTTTTTTCCAGACTGAGTGTGAGACAATTTGTTGTTTCCGTTGCTTTAAAGGGAAGTTATTCTGCGTGATCACCTTTATGCTATGATGAAACATAGGGATGTGAATCTTCCGGAAGAATGCTGTTATTCGTATATATTGTGGATAATACTTGGTATATATTATGTGCATTGTCTGGCTGTAAATTACAAAATGTTCCTGGGTGACAAGATCAAAATTACCAAAGACATGTCTGCTGATTGCATGACCTCATTCTTCTGCTACACACAAAATCATCACTGATGTCCAGTCACAGGACAGTGTTGTTTTGATTAAAACTTCAGGATTGTACAGGGCACTCCTGTGACCTGGAGTCATGGTGACTATTTGTGTAGCAGTACAATACTCTGCTTTCTTTTCTCAAAACTGCTGGGGCTCTGTGTTTAAACAAATATGTCTGTGTTTTTGGTACTGCCTGTACGGTGCGAGTGGGTCTGAAAGATTCACTTGTTAGACATCAACAGGAGGGCTGCCTGAGCTGGGGATACATGGATGAAATTTCTGACAGTGAGAATTACACGTTAAATAAGATACCAAACACAAGACAATGTACACCTGACCTTTATCCTCATTATGTTGTTATGGTGACTGGTGACACCCTCTTTTATAACTGGATCCTCCTTGGTCAGGGTGTAACATAATGTCTAACGTGGCAGATTCATCTATATATTAATTTATGAAAACATTCTCAATATTTATTAGCAGTCTCTTTTAAAATATAATTGTGTGCAAAGTGAAGTTGATGATTTGGATGTTAATCTTTCCTTTCTCTTTAGTTTTGTTAGTGAGCAATTAAAGGTGCTATAGTAAATATATTTACAATAACAATGGAACAAATGACAGAGAATTATCACCCGACTACGCAGTTTAACAGAGCTTTATAGCTTCTTTTAATGCACTGCTTTTGATTTGTGGCCACAACGTTACTGTTTCAGTTCATTCATTCTCTCTTACAACGCTGTTTCCATCACAAACAAAAAAATTAAACAAAAAAAGCTGTTAGGAGCCAGATATTTCAGGCGTTGGTAGAGAATAAGCTTTGGACTTACATTAGCAAGGTGGACAAAAACTGGACTCTGAATGAATGTGTTGCTTCACAGAAGTATGTATAAGTAGTCAACTATTTTTTTTTAACAAGTTCACTAGAACAACTACAAAGGTGAAAAGGTGATATGTTGAATTCACTGCCCCCAAGTGGCGAAAAAAAAAAATCTGTAATAGCAGGCATAAGGAAATTCACAGGCACTGGAATATTAGCTAGCCAAAGTAAACAAACTAGCATACTGTGTTATAATTAAACTGGACATTTGGTTTGTTCATGTGCAGGTGTTAACTTGATCATGTGTCAATTGGCAGAATAGCATATGAATGCAGCATTGTATAATTTGAATGATCACAGCAAATATTAAAATTTTTATTACAAAAAGATTTATTTTTATACAAGTGGACTTAAAATTATTAGTGACATTCATCTACAGTTTCCCTAAATTAGACATTGGAACGAGTGCTGGGTATAGAAACATTTACAGTACAGAAAGATTAGGGTGCATAGCAATAGTAGTGAAATCTGGCTATTGTATTTTTACAGTGCAGTAAATTATCAACCTTCTCCAAACATCAACACATTGAGGCCAAGAGTAAAAGGTACTTTATCATGTAAAAACAGTTTTGACTTTAAAAAATCTTTTTCACAACTGCATAGAGCAAATGCAATTAAGTACATAAGCTACTGTCTTCAACGTCAGGTAGACGTCTAGTACAAAGGGACAATTACAAATACAATACCTTTACACAGCTGATAACATATTGTGAAGTATTTACTGCTCTATAATGAAACCACAGAGTAAAGGCCAGGCACAGATCAACACTGAACAGCCTGTGCTGTGGTGGTGGCGCTGCAGTTGCTTCTCTCTCTCAGGGTAAATGTGTTTCAGTATTTTTTGCTAAAACAATGCATATTGGTATCTTCAGGTCTTAGTCTTACATGTTTCCAAAACACCTTTAAAAGTAGAGTAATAACATTAAGACAGCTGTGAGGATTTCTGACAGGACAGGAGATTATAGAAATCAAACAACAAAGGCAGGAGAACAGAAAAAAGAGATATATATATATACTGCTTTTGGTAAAAGATGCTGAAAAGACAGAGAAACTAGAAGGCAGATGTCACTGAAGAACTACACTGTTCAACCATACAGTATCACCTCCAGTGCATTCTGCTCAAACACAATTGAAAAAATTCAACATTTTTATGAAACACAAACTAAAATTATAGTTTGTGTTTCAAAATTAATTCTCTTTCTCATGACAACTGCCAAATACCCCACTTAGCAAAAACAACCTATCAGTAGTTGGACACAGAAAAGTGCATTTTTATGAAAATAATGTGCTAAACAAAACTTTCCTAGGCAGTAGTGTTATAAAGAAAACAACACATCTATATGTTCACAGTAATGTTCCAGAGAAAAACACACATCAAAAGGCAAAACCAATCCTGAGAAAATAATCTCTACAAATCAACAATGGCCTGTTGCACTTCAGTGCATTGATCAGTACACAATCTTCAATGTTTAAAACATCCTTACAACACAGAACAATAAAAATACATAATTATTTGAAAACATGGTGTCAAAAAAGGTAAAAAGACAGAAACAGTGTGGCCCTGCCAACAATGTCATCTTCATGGATTGAAATAAAAACAAAAATAATGAAGGACAGCATACTGTACCCTTCACTTAGTAATGGTTTTGGTATATGTGTTTTTTTTTTTTTTTGGATGCTAGTTGGGGCAGTCAAACAGTACAACACCCTCACATACCATATACAAATATGTTCTAGCTGTATGTAACTTTGAAATCACTTACACCATATTACTCTCAGCGTCTGGTACTGTCTGACTTTGCTTTTCTTTTCAACCACATAAAAAAACAAGCTGTAAAAAAAAAACAAAATCTGATTTAAGCAAGGCTCTGGCTATCATGCAATAAGCATCCATGCAGAACTTCTCAATTCCTACTCTCTACGCAATCAGATACTAGTGTATGAAATGCAACAGAGGACAACATAATCTTGCATCTGGACTGACATCCTCATTGTCCGCACATTATCTTTACAGAGATTCATCAAAGCTAAAGGCCCTTCAGCATCACCTCTGGTGACCTTCCATGTACTTTTCTGTCGGTGTCGGCTTGTCAGATTTGACTGATACTTCTGCTTATCACTCTGTTTTGGGGCCCCGAGGCTGTGTGTTTGGGTTCAGCACTGCAGCATACACATGGTGCTCAGAGGCAGAGGTAATCATGTGGGTAACCTCTCAGCTTCATCTGGAGGATGAAAGAGTGTAAACACACAGGATGGGGTTAACAGCAGCAATTTTTCATGGTTGTGTATCCAGTGAAAATTGTAATTCTGTATGATGCATGACAAAGACCAACTGAGGTGATTGGCTGACCTGATGGTGAGGATGGATTGTCCTCCCCTGTTGTGACAAACTGTAGATCAGACCCCAAAGCAGCTATGGAGCTCCTGGGACGGATGCAGCGGTCACCTGAGAAACTTCTGCGTAATAACGCCTAAAGCAAGACATGTCAGACATGACAGGTTATCTCAATGGTAAAATATCTCTATCAAAAACTTTTCAGGTAAAAGAGTTAAACTGGATGAACTACGAGATGCATTTTTCTTGTATATATGTACATAATAAAATATACTTACTTAACTAAAAGGACACAGTGGCAAAACATGTCAATGCAGCACACGCCAGTAAAGGCTGCAAATCTATCTATATATATATATATATATATATATATATATATATGTATAGATATTTTGATATTAAGATAAAACACGTAGCATCTTGATAAATCTATGTCCACAAAAAAACAAGATGCTGCTGCAGGCATTTGTAACAGGACAGAGTTTAAATCTTACCTTGCGTGTCATGGGACTGGTCGGGGCAGAGGCGCTGCTGTAGAGGCTGAGGCTCGAGTTGGACCTGCTGACAGTCAAGCCTTTAGAAGTGCTTCCTGCAGGAGACAAGTACTTCTCCTTGATCTTCAGGTTGGTCCGACCTTTTACTGTTGGTGACACAGCGAGGGGATTTCACAGAATACTGTAAACCTTGTAATTTATACAGCAGCCACACCTTAAATAACAGCCAGCAGACACATACTGTATGTAGAACTAATTAAAGCAAGGTTGCCAATGAAAGTCAGCTAAGAAAAAAAATGTCAGTGTTTCAGTGTTAATATGGTGGATAATACAGATTAGAAAAATTTCAATAATGTTAAAACTTCACCAGAGACAGATATTGCATTTATTAGAAATCCTGACGTGTTTTTATAGATTTGTGTACTGACTATGGCTGTCCTGTGAAAACCATGTATGTCCAAAATGTCAAGTTTTCATAAGCCAAGAGTAGGAGCCGTGTTTTCAGCTTTGCAACAATGTATTTTTGGGCTATATT
The DNA here is from genome assembly GCF_002260705.1 of Seriola dumerili. Lineage (NCBI taxonomy): Eukaryota > Metazoa > Chordata > Actinopteri > Carangiformes > Carangidae > Seriola > Seriola dumerili. The sequence continues at coordinate 4,502,693 of NW_019174446.1, read as the reverse complement.
CTATTGTTATAATTAATATTGATCTTAAGAAATTCTAGAAATTTCTAAACCGATGACGCAAAACCTTGTCTGTTTAGTTTTTTATTCAAAATCACCAAATTTAGAGATACTTGGTTTTCTTTGAACAACAACAATATACAGAACATTACCATACAGTATCAGACAGACATTAGCAACAGCTGTACTGTAGGGAAGCAGGACACAAAGGAGAAAACTGGATCTAAAAGCTCAACTTGGAGGATTTATTGTTTATCTGGCATCGGAAATAATTCATCTGATCATTTTTACATACATCAGTATTGTCACGTGTTTGAATCTACAACTGATTTCCATACAAATGATCAGTAAAGCACTTTTAGTCATGCCATGTGTTGAGGGCAGGAATTATGGATCGTGTACTGACCTCTGCAGGGGTCATTCTTGACCAGGAACTCATCTAAAGCAGTCCAGCCTCCTCCCACTCGCACCATCAACGTGCTCCGCAGGATACGAACCATCCGCAGCTGCTGGGAATCTCCAAACTGCAGCAAACACACAAAAAACATATTGCAGGTTATAGCTTTGAGGTCACAGCTACACAAGTAATAACACAGAGGATAATAATATTTTGTATATTTTGAGTCCTCATTGCTGTGGCACTTTTAAGATGATGATCACTGATGTTTCCATAAGGTTTCTAGACGCCATGCTCTTTCCAATTACCCATTTCATTTTATGTTTACAATAAAACAACCCTGTTATTGCTATGTTTATTACAGAGGATGCGTTCCCACAAACCCCCACCAGACATCAGGTGATTAAAGCGGTAAATGAAACAGCTGCTTTTTGAATTTGTGTCTATAAAAAAGACTCACCCTGTATCTGTTGGCACTTATTTGCTCCACTTGGAACCTCTTGGGACAGTTGCACTGTGATACCTGTCGACTCACCTGAAGAAGGCAAACAATGAGTTTGTCACATTAAATGAATCACTCTAATGGAAAAAACGTTTACGTGTTTTCGTATGCACACACAGTTCCTACCTCTTCATTTATCTGATCTGCATCCAGGGTTTTCCTGTAGGGATCTCTGCTAGGATGAAGCGCACTCACAAACTCATAGTAGTCAATGAAGCCATCACTGTTCATGTCAAAGATGTTTGCCACTGCATTCATCTCCAAGGAGTTGGTGGGAAATTCTACAGGAGTGAAGCCAAGAGGATTTTAAATTGTGCAACCTAAATGTAATTAGGTTGTAGATATGGCATAAAGTAAGTCTCATTACACATTTCAAATGCCATCTTTTGAACCTAATGGAAACTGAAAGAAGGTGATATACAGGTCACAACAGTGAAGTGATTCATAGCATGTGGCTCTTACTAGAGGCGAGGACATAATCGATAAACTCCCTCTGGCTGATGCGTCCGTCCTGGTCGCGGTCGATGCTGCGGAACACGTCTAAGATCCGTGACTTCAAATGACTGATCCACTGTATGTAACGCTTTCGCCAAATATTGAAGTCGAAGTTTGCAAATTCCTCCATCTGTCCAGAAACATAAAATGTCATTGAATGTTACCTCAAGTCAAAACTAGGCCAACTGTATTGGCACTAAAACCTGTTATCATTGCCACAATGATATTTTAAAGGGCACAATAACCTCTTTGAGTGTTTGCTGGTGTTGTTCCAGACGGTTTTGTCTCGCCATAGCCAGGAGCCAAAGCTTCTGCCACTGACTGACCAGCTGACAGAGCTGTGGGGTCTGGGGGTCAAGGTGCTCCAGGGGAATCGGTACGACAGGCTGCATCTTCAGAGTGCTCCTCCTCTCTGAATGGAGAAACAGCAGCATGGGTGGCTCAGTCAAATTATAAATGTTTTATCATTAACAAAGAGAAAGGCCTCAAGATGTTAATGCTAATTATGACTTTTTTCATGTGTTGATGTAATGTGAACTATACGGTGGCTTACTTGTGAGCGGCCTTTTGCTGGGAGACACGTGCTGTTTAGGAATGCTCTTGTGTTTGCAGGACTTTGTGGCGTGTTCAACATCTGGAAACTTTTTATTCAACTCCTCCATGAATACCTGAAGAATCAGTAATAACATGAAATTGTAAAGATGCATCTTAATGCGCTGTAAGTGGGAAATCCTTTAGTTAGAGAACATTGCCACCACAGTAAAATGGTAAAGGTTATATTGTGATGTAAATATTTTTAAAAAAGCATATGGACATCCTGAGCAAGAAGTGGAGACTCTTGATTTGAGCACAGTAAGATTGTTTTCTGGGTAGCTCATAGAACAGAGAAAAAATTGTACCGTGTGTTGCTCAATGAGTTCCTGGTTCTGCTCTGTGGTCTCAGGTGGAAGCTCTTGGTCTCTGAGGTTGAGGGCTTCCTCTGCAGAAGAGATCCAGTCTAGAAGCCTCTGGACTTCCTCTTTCTCTGCCTCCAGTGCTGACAAGTTGGCCTGGATTTTCTGGCCCTGCTGCTGAGCCCACGTCTGAACCTGACTCAGGAAAGGGGGAAGAAGCAGGAGGAAATTACACCAGTCACATCTGGATGCTCTCAAATTTGACACGCTTTTCTAGTTTAGAAATGTCTAGTTATTGAAAACATGTCTTCCTGTCTTCAAAGGATTTTCAGTTACCTAACTAAATAATTTCCTAATTAATTTGTGATTTATTTATGATATATGATTTATTTATAATACATTTTCTACTGTTTATTATGTGGTCATGAAAGCACTCACCTCCTCATAGCGGGTTTTGGTGACACTGATCCAAGATTTGAGGGTGATTATGGAGTCTGGGTGACAGGAATCCAAGATCTCCTCACCCAGACACTGGATGTTCTCTAACTCCACAGCCTGAACTTGCAAAGCACTCATTGACTCCTGTAGAGGGTTAGATAAAAGGATATTTAAGGGTTTTATCCAGTAACGCATTTGGGATGGCCATCATTCACGACGTACAGCTGATTGATCATTTTTCCGATTGCTGAAATGTGCCTATACAACAGTGGCTTAATGGTCAAAGCACCAGACCTACAAAGGGGTGAAGTTAGTTCAAGCATCGACTTGCTTAACTGCCCTTGAGCCAAATACTGAATCCTTATCAGCCCTTGTTGTTGTGTAGCAGACCCTGACCTTTGACCCCACTGGAAGCAGACAAGATGGGAAAAAAATTAACTTCCCTATTGAGAGTGGTAAAGTATCATGTTATACTAACCTTGTGCTGTTTGCGGAAGGCAAGCAAACTTTCCTCCTCCTCTGGTACCAGCCCATATTTCAGTATCCTCTCTGCCTCAGTAAGGCGCTCCATGAAGGAGTGGACAAGGCCATCGAACTTCTCAGCCTAACGAGGACATAGAAAGATAAGAGCTGGGATTGAACCTCCTTATCAACTTTTATTAATGGTCAGATATAGGTTACGCAACCATCATTCATTTCTGGTATGGTTGATGTTTCCACATGACCATTTAGACTTAATTTACCATTTACTAAATTTGAGAGAAACATGAACGTTCGTGGTTTTTGCAGGAAAATTGTCACATTTAAAGCCACTGTCACTGCAATGTATTGTAGATTGATAATTTCAGTCCAAAAACAGAAGTATCAGTATTCAAAAGCCAGGTTTGGACAGTAATGAAGTACATTTACTTGAGTACTGTTGTGTACAGTAATGTTGGCTGTGTTTACCAAAACCAAATTTCTTCACTGCTGTCCAACTTGAGAAAGTTTGTTGAAGTATATAATGTTTGTTTAATTCCAAATAAACTCTTAAAGAGAGAGCTTGTAGTAGTTGGCTGTGCTTTTGTTGATTCAATTGTGTTTTTTTGTAAATGCACAGTGGATACAACAATGTGTTGACATAAAAAAATGTACTTTTGAAAACTATTTTTTTAAGCAAATAATCCAGTACTTTAACTCAAACATTTGACTGAACAACTTCCCCTGGTATAGAAGTAATATTTGACCATAAGTTTGTATACTTTGACTCAAGTAACTAGAAACTAAAAGAAGAAGCTTATAAAGCTTCAGTCTTTTTAGCATTTATTATTTATCAGGTATTAGGCTTTTTAGCTGAACAAGTACCTGCTGAAGTGCAGCTTCCAGCCTGTCTTGCTTGCTGACTGACAGCTTGCACACAGCCTCCCAGCGGCCCTCCAGTTCATCCATCTGCTCCTGCAGCCAGTGGGCGTCAGCTGTGCTGCTCCTGGTCAGATCCCTCACAGAGCGCTTCAGGGTTCTAATGCAGCCGGCTCGCTTCCCTAACTCTTTTTGGAAAGCCTGAGAGAAAGAATATTTGGTGAGAACCTGCAACTTCCTTGCAGGACAGGATTGTGACACAAAATATAGATAAAAAGCAGCATACAGCAACTTAACATCAATAAGTTCACAGGTGTACCTTGTGTTTGTCAATCAGATTATTGACCATGTCTTTGTCTCCACCAACAGGAACATCCTCAGCCAGTTGGGGCTCTGCTCTGTACAACCAGTCATTCAGGGCCTGGAGAGCATCGGTGAACCTGCCTGAGAACAGCAGTGCTTCCTCCAGCTTATGCTGCCTGAAAGAAAACCACACACAACATTTTCAACATTACTCTGGATAAATCAGAAGTTTTGGTGTGTCATTTGAAAGAAATTTTGTTGTGTATGTTCAACTTTAGCGGCGTTGCATACCTCTCCATAGACTTGCCACTGATGGTGTCCCATGTGTCTTTGAGTTCAGCCAGCAGGTTTTCCAGATGTTGTCTATCGTGGCCAGTGTGAGCTCTTTCATGGAGGCTGCGACCATTCTTCAGTGTGGCCTCATACATGGGCCTCTTTGACCTCAGCAGTTTCTGGAACTCCTAATTACCAAACAATTGATCAGTAAAGATACTCATAAACAAAGAGCATGTTACCAAGTTGTTTTCATTGTGATGCACCTTCTGTTCAGTCAGCTGTTGTTTGATCTCCTCATGGGACACAGCAATCTCTTTATGCGTGTCTAATGTCTGTTCGACTTCAGTCATCCAGTCCACTAGCAGGCGCCAAGATTCATTGAACTGAAATATGAGAGATAAAGACAGATAGACGTGAGGCTTTGAGCATGAAAGCGAAAGTCATCCATTCATATTGGAGGTGACGAAGCGGGTTACCTGTTTGGCATTCTTTTTGACCTCTTCCAGCATCCTGCCTCTCTCTGAGGTGCGTTGCTGTAGCTTTTTGTAGCGATCCTGGACGGTCATTATTAGGTTATGAATGACATCGCACTCTTCCTTCCTGCTCAGTTCAGTTAGTCTACAGCCTGTGTTCTCCACTGTGGTCTTCTTCTCACAGTAACTGTTCACCTCATTGACTAGCGTCTGTTAAAAGAAGTTCAATGTTATTAGTGACCAAAAACAAATACTTACAAAAGTTTATGTAACTCTGGATCTGAAGCAGGCAGAAAGAAGGAATACAGCAGGTATAAAAAGACGTACTCTGTGATTCTGCAGCTGAGTACAAACAGTGTCCAGAACAAAGCTGGGAGAAGGAAGAAGCCCAATAGACTCTTCACACTTGCTCATCTTCGTGAGAAGTTCCTGGACGTTACTGTGGAACTCCTTGGCCAGACTCAGTCCCTCTGTAAGCTTCGCCTGCAGGACAAGCATTACGCTTTAATATAATCATGAGCTTGTATTCATAATAAAAAGCGATTCACACTGAAAACAAATTTAACTGAGGTGATACATGATGATGACTATGTAAAGTAAAATTACCTTTCGCTCCTGGACTTTGCTGTAAACAGACGCCCATTTCTGTTCAAGAATAGACAGGCTGTGTTCGGTGCTCGATCCCCGCACAACGTTGCCGCTCTCTAACATCCTGTGGATGGCATTCTTCACATCTGTGTAGGCGTGGAGCTTTGAATCCATCTCAGTGCACAGCTCCTGTTATGGTTAAAGACAGTTAAGAAAATTATCGGAAGGATTATAGGAAGGACATTATTATTTTCATGGGGAACAAATTTTTATTTTCTTGATTATATGTTTTAATTTTTACAGCTAAAATTCTGGTGGGTCTCACCAGGTGTGCACTGAGCCTTTCACTGGCAGAGTCTGGCATTCCCCACATGGTCTTAGAGGAGGACAATCTCAGGTCTGTGTTCTCCAGCCACTGCAGAAGATCCTGAATCTCCATTGTAACGTCTTGGACCTGTAATAAAAATGATCCATCAAGTAAGTAAAGACTGAAAAAAAATTAACAATGGTAACAAGGTTGTCATTTTACCTCATAATAAGTTATCTCAAAAGTTCCATTATGTGCCATCAAACTTTGTACTATTTTTTATTTGAAGATAACTATATATATATATTACATGCTACATTTCCTTTATGACAAAAAGCTGTACATTCAAATTTGGGCTTGCTTTAACACACTTGTGTATTCATCTTTCTCAGTTTAAAAAAACAAACACACATATAATTCATTCCTAATCAGACAATCACCACAAGATGGCACCATCACATACTAATGTGAAACTAAAATATGTTACGATGCAGCCTCCTATTATACTGTGTAATAATGTACTATACACACAGGTAACTATTAGTCTAATCTACCCTCTGGCTGTTACTGTGACTGTAACAGAATAATGGATGTTTTCTCTCTTCACCTGGCTCAGTCTGTTCTCTAGTTCCAGCTGCCTGCGTTCAGTCTCACAGCGAACAAACTCCCAGCTTTCATTGAGTTGCTCCAGGCGAGACTGCAGACCATGTGGACTGTCCCCGGACCCAACCTCCAGCAGCCCCCTGCCTGCCTGGTTCAGTGACTCCATTGTGCGAACATGGGACATGACATCATTACGCAAGACCTTTGAGAGAGAAAAGGCATCAGGAGTCAGAGATTTATCAAAGTATCAGTGACTGATTAATTAAAACGTATTGCTTGAGAGGTGTTAGAGCGAAGTGTTTTCTGATCTTAGTTGTCCTGGGATTCTAGCAGTGGTGAGGCTAGCTGTTGGTAAGGCACATAGTACAGACACTGGTGGACACAGTGGTGAACACTCAGGACACAGAAGCCTGTTGCTAATTCAAGGTTGAGTGTTCAGTGTTCACTAGCAGATAAAGCCACAGTTCTATGAGAAAATCTGAGTTCCAAGGTTTATTGTTTTCTGAGACCTTCAAAGTCTGAAAAAGCTTTATTACCTTAGGACCTCCCTGACCATACAGCCCTACAATGATGCACTCTACATTGATGTAACTAGACCAGCACCAACCTTGTGTTTGGCCAGCTCTATTTCACAGGCCTGCAGGTCGATGCTGATTGGCTGGCTGCCCTGCAGTTGTTCTGCGGTGCGGGAAAGCCATGTGTGCAGCTCATCCAATGTGTTTTGGAACTGACCCAGACCCAGCAAAGCACACTCCAGCTGATGCTGAAAATATAACGCGTGGATAGAAAGCTTTTAGGTGACATAGCATTATGAGAACAGCTAATTACCGGTATATGTTTAAACTTGGTGGCTTGATGACAGGACTTATTTATATTAATCTGTGATATCTGTTTCCATATTCTCACCTGTCTGCTGACCGTCTCCGACTCCAGGCTGTCCCAGCGCAGTCTGAAGTCACACAGCGGTGAGACTGAACCTGGGCGCTCTGAGCCTGGAGACAGCCGGCATACAAAGCGATGGTTCAGGCTTTCTATCTCAATCTTCTTCTGGTAAAGTTCTCGCTTAAATTCCTGAAGCAAAAAATTAAGAATGAATATGTGTGAACTAACATTCAGCTCACTATTTTCATCACTGACATGTTTTATGTAATAATAAAATGCATTACACAAATAAAATTTAAAAAAAGAGAAAAGAGAAACTAGCACATTTACTGGGCAAAACTAGTCATCAGTTAGTCTCATTGATGGTTATGGGTGTACTTTGGTGTACAAACTCACCTTGAGATCACATAGCTGCTCTTTAACTGATTCCAGGTCAGTTCCTACCATGAATTCTTCAGTAGACCTCAGCTCAGCTGACTTCAACCACTCAAAAAGACCCTATTAGCAAAACAATAACAAAGTGTGAATATAAGCACATTTAATGAGATACTGTCCAATCTCTGTTTGTTCCACTCAGCCCTTAATTCTTACCATGTTGTGTGACTGTAACATTGATTACATTTTTGTTCTTATCATCAAAACATGTGTCCTTGCTGATACATACTGCTGCATACATTTCATCTAGTTCATGTCTCATGCAGTTTACACCATTTAACTCATTTGCCTTTGGCAGAGGACCACACCATCTGTCATTTACTCACAGTGAAACTACAGGGAGTCACAGTCTGAACTTTTCTATTGCAACAAAATAAAAGACTAGCTTTGTCTTTGGCAGGAGGCCATAAGACTGCTGCCCGAGTCTGCTGCCCTGGTTGCCAAAGTGCCCTGTCTGACATGGCTATGATACTTTTCATGGCATATTTGTTAATGTATGGGTACGCATATACACATAATGCAGACATATACTGTAAGTATACACACACACACACACACACACCTGCATAGTGTCTTGATAGTGTAGTGCCATCTGCAAGGACTCCTCCAGCTTTTTGTGACATTCGTTCCACAGTTTGCTCAAGTTGTTCCATGTGCAATAGAGCTTCAAGACAGCAAAAGACAGAGTGTTAAGTTTGTCAACACATCTTCATCTTCATGAGACAAATTATTTATTTATGATTATTTAAATTACTGCTTACTTCATCTAGGCTCTTTGTGACATCTGGTTTGTCTGTATCCCCGCATGCTGACATCAGGTCCATTCCCAGAACACCAAGGGTGTCCAGATCTCCCTGCAAACTGTCAATATCCTCCCTGACAGTCTGAAGTGGAAAGAATAAAACATTTTATACAGTGTCATGGTGAATAATTATAGATCGCAATATGGGTTTTTTTATGTTCCAGAGAGTTTCCAGACAAACCTGCATGGTTTCAAGGCTCTGGCGGATTGTTTCAGAGTCTGTCCGACTAGCATTGAGGTCCAAAACCGCCTGCTGTGCATCACTGAGAGCAGCCGTGACATCGCTGACATCACTCCAGAACTTCATAGCAAGATCCAAGAGTTTGAGCAGCCAGTTTTCCCTCTCCTGGGCCTGAGTGTGTGTCTCATCCCACAGCTGGGACAAGCTGGACACTCGCTCCTGGATTGCTAGGATTGCCAGGATATAGCAAGGACATAGCTTAGAATCTGTCCCAATATATCAGTTAATAACACTGCACCAGCAGCATGTTTATATCGATGTCTTGGGACAATATCATATTTGTATTCAAGCAAGGTAATTTCTGAGAAGAGGATTACCTGTGCCAATGGAAACATCACCAGCTGCCTGTGTGTTAGCCAGCAGCTCATCTGCCTGTGTCTTGACACTGCTGAGGCCCAGCTCCAATTTGGACAGCTCAGCCAGGGTGTGCTTGTTGTCCTGCAGCTGCTCCTGGATCCTTGGGGTGATTCCTTGAAGTGAGGTGGGAGTCTGTATGCGACTGCGCAGGCGGTCAAGACTCTCTCTGATTAGAGTCATCCTCTCATTCAGCTACAGGAACAATAGAAGATATGAAGTTGTGCTTTTGTGTATTTGTGATAGGGCTATTCATAGTATTTTCTACATTATCTAAGCATTCTTGCCTGTGTGTATCGTGGCAACGACTCCTCAAGTAGACTGGCAGTCTCTCTGACCCGGTCTCTGATGGCCTTATGTTGCTCCTCTGCATCTGTAGCCTTGCGACAGAACTTGTCCCCCTGAATGGGATTTAGTTCTGACAAGCGTTTTGCCAGGGAGCATAAGCGTGCAATCAAAGGTCTGTGTTCTGCTATAGACTCCCTCAGACCCTGAGCGGAAGAGAGAGATAGAGAAAGGTTTAATAACAATGTGAAAAGTAGACTTTTTTTCTGAGAGAACATGATCTGAGTTTAATCCCTAAAATAAATAGATGGCGATAGAAAAAATCACATTGTCTCACTTTTCACGGCATACCTGACAAAACAGAAATGTCATTATAGTACACTGGTGGAAAAGTAACCCTGTCCAGACGCAGATTACACAAATGAACTATGCTTGAACAGAACAGCCCCATTAGCCCATTAGGAAAATGGCTGTAGACTGTGAAGTATAAAAGAACTTCTTTGTTGAACACGACAAGAAAAGGGGAGAAAAAAGCTGGCAGAGCCGGCTGTCGAGGCAGGTTTCGTCTACCTGTAAGAGGTCCTGTTGTTCCCGAAATGCTTCATAGCTAATTGTGCTCAGGGAGAGCTGACCAATGAGGGTTTGAGTTTCTTCCAGCCAGGGTGAAACCTCAGAAAGGCTCTCAGAGAACTGGAGAAGAAGCGACTGAGCATGCTCAAGCTGCAGAACCACGTGGGAATTGGTGGCTGAGGTGGTGTTGCATTGTTCCTGTAACACATCTATTGGGGTCTGCATGGAGAGATGACAGTAAAATAAGGAAATATTCAATCTTTATTAGTACATTTACAAAATCAGTAAAATGGTTGCATAAAATGTAGTGAAGACCATACCCGAAGATCACCCATTTCTCCTTCATCACTGTATGTTAGCAAGATTTCAGCAATCTTCACCATCTTCTCAATGTTAAACCTGTGTTGGAGAATCTCCACAGCCAAAATCTGTTCAGGACATAACAAATATTAAATTAAAGACAAATTAAATTCACATACTAAACATAAATTTAATTCATTTCTAAAAGGTTACACCAAACATAACACTTAACACAAACATGCAATGCAATGCAATGCAATGCAATGCAATGCAATGCAATGTTAGTGATGAAATATTTATTTAGTTCATTATCTAGTCAGCAATATTTATCCTGACCTTCTGCTCATAGAGCTGTTCTGCTATGAGCTCTGAATCCAGATGAATGGTTTTCAGCTTTTCAAGACTCAGGGCTGTGTCTCTGAACCAGGCCATCTCTTTCACCACCGCCTGTTCCAGCTAAAAAGAATAAACTGTATGTTAGCATATCATCAGTAATATTATCACTTCAATTTGATACAAACATGTCTGAAGTCTAACAACAGTGCAGGGCAAATACTGGCTGTAGCATAATTCTGTCATAAATGTGGTGTGTAAAAAGTATATTTCTAACAATGATATTATAATAACAATATTGTAAAAAAAAATGTGCACAGTACCGTATAACAAAATGTTAAAAATGTAAAAATAAGTATGAAGTAAGTCAGAAATATATATTTTTTAAAAATTGGCACACCTAGAAATACAGTCAAACGATATTTGAAACATACTTTAGAAAATAAAAATGTGTAATTACCATACATAACAATCTGATACCTAATATTTGCCTCAGCAGGATAATCAGGAGCAGATAGGTCCTCATGCCAGACACAGGTGGAACTAATAACATTAACGAGGACTCTGTTGCTGCATTGACATTATTCACTGCACCTGTGTCTTTCCTGTAATTATATGGCGACATATCTGCTGTAAAATAGGCCTTCAGTGTTAAGTGTTCTGCGTTAGGCCCCACATAGCGTGCCACTGGATATATCTGTCAAATATAGCTAAACATGGTAAGTCATGTCTGATTAAACATACAGTATTTGTTTAAGAAGTGGTTTTGGTGAACATATTAAGCTCTCATGCTAAATCTTACTAAAAGAAAGTAGCTCACCAACTTTACATGCATCAGCTTAGTTCACCTGAAGGAAAAATTTTGCTTTGATATTAAGTGCTAGCTACTGGATTACGTAGCTAACAAAGTTAATAAATAAAAAGTTCAGTTTAATAAAGTGTGTGCAGTTGAGGCTAGCTAGCTACTTTTTTCTTAATCTGATAGTAATTTATTTTACACATGCTGCTTGGAAATGTGGTTGGCAGTTCAGAAATAGTTTGCTATGCTATGATATGCCAAGAAATGCTAAGATACAAAGGTCATTCAAAGTCCAAAATGATTCCAAAGTGATTCCAGTCACAAAATGTAATGTGGTCAAAAAAAGTAACAATTGTAATAGCACTTTTGCTTCCATAGCTAATTTAATCTACTATTCCTTTCTTATGCTTTTGCTTTGAACCTACACTATGGCTGTTAGATGTTTCAAAGTAGGATTGTGTGGGAACATTACCCTCTGTCTCTCAGCTGCACAAAGTACTGCATCTCCAGTATGTGTCTGTGCTCCTGCTGCTCCCAAGAGCTCCCTCTCAATGCGGCCCAGCCACAGGTGGAGATCCTCCTGGCTGGAGGTGCAGCGACTAGAAGCCTCCAGGGCCTGCTCCAGCCTCTGCAGCACATCCAGACTGCTCAGACTCAGCACAGAGCAACGAATACGCAGAGCATCCGTCTTCTCTTGCACCTGCTGGGCTTCCTCCTCTGAAATGATCACAAACACTGGACATGTCAACAATGCATGGGGTAAAACCAAAATATTTTAGCATATATTGATAATATTAAAAATCAATCAGTCTGAGTTCAGTTGTCTAGTATACCAGATTCCACACAAAACCATCTGTAGGAGCATGTATTAGTATTACTATCAATAGATGTTACAGTGGAAAAGTCAGCTGTTGCCACTAGTAGTCTTGGAACAAAATATCAGAATTGGATTAATTCATTTAATAAATATTGATTTCCACAACCATACTAATGGACATACGTTTTTACCTTATAGTAAATATTACCTGTAATTGCTTCCATCAGATCATGTCCTGACTTTTGTATTTTCCCTAACTCAGCGGTTTTGATTTGTATCTCTTCAACAACAGCCTGTTGAAATGAAAACATGTGAAAATTATATTTTTATATTCAAACAACACAATGGAAATTTACTATAGTTTACATACAATTAAACCGCACATGTTAGATTTACAACCTTGGCCCGATCCGTGGCGTCTGAGAGATGCAGCATCACTCTTTCTGCATTTCGTAGTTCAGCAAGCGTCTGTTCCACAGATATGAGCCATTGCTGCAGGCTGTCTACTCCCTCCTGGAAGAGCTGGGCCCTGGGCAGAATGAGCTCCAGACTCGCCCTCCTACCAACAAGAAAATGTCCACTGATTGTTAGCATTGGTGAGTAAGATTTTTATCATGCAGTATGCTTTGCCAAGTGAATGTGTGGCATTGCCAGTAAAAGCAGCTGACCTCTGTTCTGCCTCCAGCTGTAAGGCCTCCCACTTCTGTTTGAGAGTGGAGAGCTTGACCTTTGCCTGCTCCCCCTCCTCTGCTGGGTGGGCCTCTACCAGCTGAGGGCCCTCTAACATCATAGAGTCCATACTATTCTGGCGGTCTGTTAAGAGGCGCTGCAATAGCTGTAATACAACATTACACGTCAGGTAAAGGCATACTCATGTAATCAAAAGGTTTAGAGTCTATAATATTTTATCCCTATTTGTAGAAAGACTGAATTTTCAAGAAAAAGTACAAAGAGTAGCATGAGTCAGAAATGTTCTCATCACTTTTACAGAAAATTGATTTAATATTTATCAAAGCCCTATTCTTGTTTTTTGCTTGCCTTTGTGGCAGTGTGGAGGACGCCCAGTCTTGTGTGTCAAGCTTACATTGTCAAGAGCCAGGCAGGTTTCACCTCATCCGAAGAGCTCACAATAGGTGTGATTACAGCTGAAAGGTGAGAGACTTCCTTGCTTTTTTCATACCCCCAGGAAATCTTCACAAAGACTGAACTTCATTGTGTCTATGTTATGAATGCAACCCATTCACCACTGAATAGAACTGAATTTATATAATAAAGGAAGCAGTTGACCATTTTCCATGACCTCAGCATACCTTTATATAGGTGCACCTTTCAGGTGTATTCCCTCTGCTATAATACTAGATATTTTTTAGAGCAAATGAATGAAGTGTTGTGATGTTGCTGATAACACACCTTTTGTTCTTGGAGCTGCGCTTTCACCACTTTGACCTCTGATGATGGGGGTTTCTGATTAGCTGTGAGCTCCTCTATCTCACACACCCATGTCAGCAAAGCGTCCAGGTTTTGGAGAAAGGTCTCAGAGTCTGTTGACACATCCCTCAGTGCCAAGGCAGATCTTGTTCCCTTGAGAAACAACATCACAAAATATTAGCTGAAGGATGATAAAATGAAAATATGAGATTGCTTTCAGGTGACACATGATAAGTTTTGGTGTTGCAACACAAGGATAAAACAGGAAAGGGTAAACCATACCCTCCATCTATCCAGGCTAGAATCCTGGTCTGAGCTTGAATGTCCATCACTTTGGAGCTGTAAAATAAAGGCAGTCCACATGTTGCATCAATTCATAAAAACGTCCCACCGCCATGTCACTGGGAGAAAACATTATTTTTAGGTTATTATTTTTAAAGAAAGAGACTATGGTGAGAATGACTGGTTTGATGAGAAGAGGAAAGAATGAAATGGAAGATACAGTAGATGAGATTTGGTGTTGTTGAAAGTTGGTGTTTTTATCAACCTCAGCGAGTTCCTCGGCCACCCCATTCAGGACTCTAACAGTTCTGGTGACTATCGGATCCCCTCCTTTATCTCCTGAAGGATACTCTGTCACTTCTACGATTTCGGTTACAGTCGTCTCTGTCACCTCCGTCACTTCTGTAACCTCCCGTGATGCCACAGTCTTCCATGACCAGGGACTTCCTTCCCTAGAGTCTCTCCTCTGGAAGCTGGCCCTTCTCTCTGTAGTGCTCTTGTCCGGATGAACCAGGGGGGATCTGGCAAACTCCGGAGGCACTGTTCTTCTTGTTAGCGTACCATTTCGGGATGTTTTTATTGGCGAGGGGCTGCTGTGCCAGGCGTTCTCCAGAGTACTACTGCTCCTGATTGTGGAGGCAGGAGAGCTGCGGAGGGGTTTGTCCGAAATGGGAGTATGAGTCCCTTCCTCTCGCTTGTAGTCAATTTCCTGTGTCTCTTTGTCTCTCTCAACCTCTCTTTCCTTGTTGGCACCCTCTCCAGCTTTGTCTTTGACAGGCTCTTCTCGTTTGGTCTCCCCATGTTGCTCTGGGGACTGCCACTCTCTTCGTCGCTGGTAGCACTCTTTCAGGAAGTCTTCGTCTGACCTCACATGCTTGGACTTCTGGCCCAGGCAGCTGGGCCGGCTGATGAGGTTACCCATAATCCTTCAGCCCAGAGGCTCGTGAGGTAATAGGTGAGGTTAGGCCCCTCGGCCATGCATGCGGGGGTTCCTTCAGCTACCTAAAATAAGACAAGGGGGCTCTGGGTCATCATGAAGTGGAAACATGCTCATTGTGCAAATCAACTAAGACATACCACTGCTGTTCTTTCTTTCTTTAAAAGTGCAACATTTCTTCTTCAAAATCACAAAATGCTGCTTGCCACAGCTTATATCATCAGAAAACTGCCATGAGATAAAATGAAACCATCTCTTACAGCCTTCATTTGCTAAATTTCTGTGCCAACATTGCCCTTTTCTTGATGCTGAAAGACCACAGGGAACTACAGCAGAGATACTTGGCCAGGATATACCCTGTCCCTTTGTCTTCCTCGCAACCACATACACACATGCTCCCCTCTGTCTCACATCACCAACTGAAATATTCCGGGTTTAGAAATCAATGTGACAGGCTTGTCGAGGATCCCACTGTTTAGCCTGGCACAGAGAACCGGTGGCAGCCAGCCAGCTCTTTCTCTAACTCAGCCTCAACCAGTCCTGGGAAACCCGTTGAGGATCTGATCAAATATGACAGCCATAAAAACGCAGACATCGCCTCATTTCTCTGGGGGGGAAATAAAACAACAGGAACACAGAGTGGCATGAGGGCGGTGGGGGATAGTTAGAAAAATACACAACAATCAACAGCATACTTTAATATGCATATAATTGCTTTTTAAAAAGCAAAAATAAATTCTGAATTTTCTGTCACAGTCACCAACTGGAGCTCATAAGATATCAGGCTTTTCTCTAGTTACTATTGCTGCATCACTGGATGACAATTTGCAATCGAATAATGAGCTCATCAACATCATTTGACCAAAATTAGTATATTACTGTAAAGACTCACACTAACAGTGACAGTTTCAAACTGTGTCAGCCCGTCTGCTTCCCCCTCAGCTCAGTGCCTTCATTGTTTTGACAGTAGGGTTAAAGGTGAATGTAATTATCTTGGTCTAGAGGAGCTGAGGTGAGCCCATCAGGAGATCACAGGGAGGGATCCTGTTGAAGTTGGGAACCTCCCCCTGAGGCGGGGTTGGACTGGTCCATTCAGACTTATATAGGTTACCTCAGGTCATGCTTGGTGACTAAAGATCTGCAGGGGAGCAATATGGGTTAACAAGGGGGAAATTGGGATGTTGTCTCCTATTATTTTATTCTGGCTGAAATACAAAAGAGGTGGATTTATAGTGGCGTACAGTGACATTTCACAGTCAAGCTGTAGGCAGAGAAAATTATGCTGAATCTGCAGCTCTCTGCTTCTGTGCTTCTGTCAGTATCCACCCCATATTTGAATCAAATCTGATTTACGTGTCTCTCAAATATGAAACTAATTATAGCTAAGATATATATCACAGCCTTCAAATAAAGTATAATCTTGACCTAGTTTGATACGATGCCTCCATGTGCATTAGGCTACTAATTACCTGCATCATGGATGTCTCTGTAGAGCAGATGATGCAGTCAGGGGGTCCACAGGGGAGTACACAGTCAGATCAGAGAGTGGTGCCCAGACAAAGCCCCAGCCCCAGGATCAATGATTACCCAGTTAGCTCAGATCACTGCCCAGCGGTCTCTCGAGGAGGGCAGAGAGTGTGTCTGTGGCCATGTCCACATGGGTTAACAATTCAAGAGAGTGGGTGTGCCGTGTCTGGTTACTGCGCCGCATGTGTGGTCATTTACTAAATTACACAGTTGCCTCTACAGTGATCTCACAGCACTGAATGTGAGGATGTGCTGAGTAGATTCATTAGCGAGCACATGTGCTGTACAAAAATATTCTAATATTTTTTTTTTCATTATGTCTACTGGATCCATTAGGTGCTCAAAACAACATACGCTTTGAAGAAAGCAAATTAATTATTTTGGAGGTGTTTTTTGGCCCAAGCATAAAATAATTTAACAATGCCATGACCTACATTATTCTACAATCAAAGCAAACCAGAAAAACCCTCCCAACGCCCTTCAAGCCTGTAACCTCTCACTTTCTAGCATAATGATACTAGAAAGAGAACCATATAAACCACTCCACCATTTAACTCGTATTGCGGATGACCTAACCATCCCATCACTTAACCTATTTTGAAATGGCCCTTAATTCAACCCAGCCCCTTATTTCCTCTCAACAGTGATTTATGATACATGACCGCAGTCCATTTCCTGATGAATTTGATTATCACTGTAGTATGGGGGCTTCTCCATGTTATGGTAAAAGAATATGAATTAAAAAATCCTAATGCTATTGTCCGGAAGAAAACAAAAATTACATTTTCACAATTAAACTCTAATTATTATCTAAATCTCAATATGGGAGACATGTGTATGCATATATATATATAAATATATATATACACACATGTTTTGAGCAACACCTCACATTATCAAAATACTAAAAACAAAAAATCTAATGTTCATCTTATGTATTGCATCGATTGACCCATTTAGATGATTCAAGTAGTTCTATGTGGGCAGATTTGTAATTTGTAGCCGAACAATAATCATCAATCACAACAGTACAGCGCCATAATGTCATGTCACTGCTGTGTGTCAGTCTCTGTTAAGGGAGATCCTGAAGTAGTAATCATGGTAGTGGTCCCTAATCAAGGATGGCAGCTGTGCATTCACCCATGAGACTCATAACATTTTAGGGTGGATATTGTAAAAGGTCACATGTTCATCTCAAAGACAGTTCTCTAAGCACACAACACAAATCTAAATGTATACTGTATATAAAATATAATAAATATAATCAAATGTCAGCATGGTTTTGACAAAATGAATGGTTAGAGAAAAGGGCCTGCCAACTGAGACGTAAAAAATGCTGATCAGAATTGTGAATCCTTTCAAGAGGCTGTACAAATTCAACTAAATAAAATCTACTTACATTAGAATGATCCCTTCACACTGATGTTATTTATGCTCGAATAAATCATTTCCCGCTGCACTTGTACTTTTTACTTAGTAAGAATTAGTGAGGAGAATCCCTCAGTCAGAACTCATTTACTGTCACATGCTTCTCCAGTTCAGTCAGTGACCAGCAAAAAGTCCAAAATCAAACTCTTTCTATGCTGATCCTGGGTCACTGGTGGTTTTGGCGGTTTGAAGCTTATGTGAACCACACTTACCCTGAAGCAGAGTTGAGCGCAACAGCATGAGTAAAGGAATCCAGCCAGTCCTCAATCACCATTCAAAAAGGAGAGAAAGAAAAAAATCCAGCTTTGTTTGAGCATCCTTTGAACGGCCTCCCAGCTCCAACATCCCAAACTGATGGCTCCTCACACACATACACTTGCATACTCCCTTCAACACACACTCAATCTAGTTTACTCATTCACATATGCTTACAAACAAATACTCTTACTAAACACACTCACACATGCCCTGATAACTCATGCTTTTCCGTTGCCCACAGTCACAGGCAAACAATGTCCTCCTCTCTCCTCACAGTGCACCCCTCCCCTCCCCTCACTTCACTTCTCCTCCCACCAGCTCTGCTCCTCTCCCTTTCTTCTTTGTTGTGGGAGCTGTGATAGAGGAATTCCTTCCTTGTTAACGCCGCTGATGGGATAGTGCGCCCAGATGGAGACAATGTATTCCAACGGCTCAGTTGAACTCCCACAGTTCCCGGCCAAGAGCAGTTTTCACATGGAGGTCAGATTGTGCCAGTTCCATATAACGGCAAGGCGGTGGCATTCTCAGCCAGCGCTGCTGCTGCTCAGGTTGCTCCTGTACCAGGCAGCTAGGCGGCAAAGTGCCCCTTTTACCTTCCCTGGGCTTTTTCTCTCACTCTCTCTCCCCCCTTCTCATCCAACAAAGCCCCTCCTCTGGATCTGACTGTGGCTCAGAAACTCCATGCTGCTTCTGCTTGAAAAATGGGGTGGGTGGGGGGCAAAAAAAGGAGAGTTTTCTAAAGACCCCTGGGCCGCCCTCGAAACATTCACATGTTAAGTGACAGCTGCCTCAGCCCATTCCCTCTCTCGATGGCGAGGGAGAGAAGTGCAGGCTACAAAAGAAGGGACCCACACCCACCCTGCTACCCACCCTCTCACACATTCACCCCCATCCCCCTTGCAGTCCCCTCTTTCCGCATTCAGAGTCGGTGCAGCAGTCTCCACAGCAGCAACAAAGACGACTAATTACTGTAAAACATCTCAGATTACTTTTCAACTCACTTCCAGCCATTGCAACCCCAACCCATAAACAAAGAGGCTGGAAACAAACACAAAATAGAGAGCAATGGGCAGATAATACTGAGTCTTT
This sequence comes from Seriola dumerili, assembly GCF_002260705.1. Lineage (NCBI taxonomy): Eukaryota > Metazoa > Chordata > Actinopteri > Carangiformes > Carangidae > Seriola > Seriola dumerili. The sequence goes on along the minus strand of NW_019174446.1, from coordinate 4,483,316 downwards.
TCTCTGTTTCTGGCAAAGGAAGGACCCCTATGGTGAAATTCTATCATGCCCCATTTCAAGAAGTCACAATATTTGCTGTAGACCAAGCATACTGTATGCAAACACCACTACAGCAACAGTCACTTACATTTTCTTGCGGTTGAACTCTTTCTGTTAAATATATTGAGCTACATAGATATGAGCTATGGGATTAACACTAGCTTAATACACAAAAAATATCTCTCTGAAAACTGTGTAGTGTGCAGGTGCACTAAAGAGACAGAAGCATGCATACAGGTGACTGTCTTACAATGAGTGTTTACACCCCAAATCCTGCCCTCTTTATTCCTGTCCTTCTGTCTTTCTGCATCCAACCAAATAATCAACCAATCCACTGATCCACCAAATGCACGCATGAATGTGCAGCACACACCCACGCTCTCTTTCACTTTCCTGCATGCAGATACCTGCCAGTCAGCTTCCTCCCCAATCCACAAGGTCATTCGCTTGAGTCTTTAATATTCAAGGTCTGGTTAAAAGATAAGCACTCAGAATATAAATCTCATCACTGACTTTTCAAATAACAATCACATCTGGTTCACATACTTATGATATACTGTATATATATTTTTTACACAAAAAATATTTGCCTGTATTTCTTAGCTCATGCAGCCAGAATTGATAATATCTCCTAGGAGTAGGAGGAATGTTCATGTGCCTGCTTGCATTCCACTGTAAGTTAATATATACATTACCTCATAAAATAAATGTACATCACCAGAAAATATCATATAATCAATACCACTCTCTCTAGTGTAAATGGCCTACTATGTTACATGTGGATGAAAATGTCTGTGAACGTGTCGATGCAAACCTAGTTAATTCAGCATGAGACGTGTGCTGAGACCTGATTTATTTGGTTTATGCCACAGGATCATGATGTGACTCCATTAACAAAGACTTACTTCCAGTATATTCTGTTGGAACTTTCTGAATTAAACACATAGTTCAGACGAAGATGACAATTTTCTCACATTCTGTCATTTTTTCACATTAGTTTGAAACATTTTGTTATGTAGGTGTGCAGACAGTGAACTGAATTTGAAGGATTTGTCACTAAATAAGAGCAATAGTCTATAACCAGACTAGTGGCTTTTGGAGGCTATACTTAGGCAAAGTAATGATTTGACCTATAGCAGCTAATACTTACCAGGCTAACCACCTTAGTTTAACCTGTTGGCATGGCATTGGTTATTTAGCCATAAACATTCAGTACAGCAGAACCTGATGGGATTTCCATTATGTTTGCAAGTGATGTATCTGGTCATAGACCAAGGTATTAGGAAAATTTACTTTTTGAGCCAATCATGTCAAGTCAGAGGATGACTGATGTTTTATGGAGCTTTTAAATTAATGACAATCCACCCAATAGTTGTCAAGATCCAATAACAAGTCATCTAAATGACAGAATATGTTGTTTGTCCATGCTCTCTGGAAGAACATCTTACACCCCTATCTGCAGGAGGTTGGTTAGGTTTGAGCAGAATTTGAAGGTTAGATTTCAAGAAATATAATGGTTTCTGTTAAACAATTCTAGGCCTAACCCACTAAGGTTAGATGATCTTAACAAAAACACAATAATCCATTGAGAGTTAATGTAATTAGAATCAACAGTGTAGGATATGCATCAGAGTGGGGAGTGTTTGCAAGTGTTGTAAGTGCATGAAAAGTAAAAAGAAAAAAGAAAAGAAATAACAGGAGCGCTCTGGTGGCCCAATAGTTACAGCAGATGCCATATAACTGCAACCTCTACAACCTTTATTGCACCTCACATCAAGAACTAAAGCATTATGAGAAACCAATTGCTTGCAGGGAAGGTGAGAGAGAGGGACTACCAGCAGCCAGAACTTTATAAATTGGGTGCCCTGGACCCAGGTGTTACCAGTTGTCACAAATGATCCCTGCCCCACCCACCAGGTAAATGAAACAAAGGCAGACCAAAATAGGTTGACAGGAGAGGGCGGGGGTCGTCACAAAAGTTTAATGGCATCCAAAAGATTTTTACAGATATTTCAGTATGGACCAAAGCAGTGGATGTGACAGATGGACATCACCATCCCTAAAGCCATGCTGCTAGCTTTACAAACATTTTGTTTGGACAACAAAAAATTAGGCACTTTTTTTCAGCACTGCTGAAATCTATGGGATGTAAGTTACCTGGGATGGGACACATTTTGCTGCAGCCTCAGTTTCTGACCTATAACATGACTAAATACTTGCATAAAAATCTTTCCTAGAGAGGAACTAGTCTTGTAAAACAGTGTATCATGTTATTGTTTTGTATACAAGAGCATTAAAACCCTCTTCCCTTATGATGAACCTAAGGACTCTGGTGGTAAAAAAAAAAAAAAATGTGCTTTGAAGGTACTTCACCCCCCCCGCCCCACCACGGCGGCCGCCTGGACCAAGCTCGTCCAACAGAGGCTTTCATTTATGCAAATAAGGATAAAAACAAAGGTGTAGAGAAAAGAAAACTGAAAGTGCCTGCTGCTGTGACCACTGACAGAGTGAGGGGATTGAATTGAATGACCCCTGCAGGGTCAAGTTGTTTAACCCCTGAGTACTCTAGTGCTGATGCAAGAATTCCCCAGTCCTTGATTGTACCACAAATGGTATCCTGTAGTAATCTCACAACCCAGGAGGTACAGGGGGAATCATACATTATTAACACCTTTAGCTGGAAAAGATTTACAAACTCACAGATAGCTTTTTCTTAGGGTCACTCAAAGAGCTAATGTCTTTAGCTGTTTAATGAGCAAGTAAGGCCCACATTCCCCGTCCCCTCGTTCTTTATCTGAAAGAAGCTGGCAGTGATGCAGCACCAGTTTGCCAGGAAGACATTGTTGTAGAACCATGACACCTGATCCCAGCTTACAGCATCCTCCAGCCTCCTCTGACTAATTAAATGACTTTGCCAAATCTCTCTCCTCTCCATTTCACAGTAGGTGCACATAGAGCCTGCACACAGCTCTCAAAAAGACAGCAGCTGATGTAGTTGAAGAGCAACTGGCATGCTGAGCTATGTAGTGATGCAATAAACTGCTGCTGGTGGTAAGATTTGTAGCTGGTGATGCCAGCTCATCTTTACTTCAGTAGCCTTCATTATCTGTCCAAAATACAAGTAATAATGGAGTGGACACAGGCTGGGAGATGGAATAAAGTGGGTTTCCAAATTAATGTGATTCCAAATTAGTGCCCAATGGGAGTCTAAATTTGATCACAGATCCCATGAGCAAAAGGATCTGAGAGAAAAAAGATTAATTTTACGGGCTTGTTTTTCCCCTCCTCCACCATCTCAACCTCTCTGCAGCCTTTAAATTAAATAAGACCTCAATGGCTCCTCTACAGAACATGGTAATTAGCCCTCTTCATGAGAAATGAAAAAAAGAGGGGGTCCCTTTTAAGGGTCAGACCAGAAGCACCATTCAGTGCGCACACTGTCATTTATCACCAAAAGAGGTTGCTTCCAAGAAAAGTGGATGAAAGGCTGATGGGCTTCCCTATTGGGTTGCCCAGGCCCTGCTGGGCTGCCTGGAAACTGGAAATCATAGTCATGTGTGAACGGAGGATTTAGCCACTTGGGGATAGAGCAGTTCAACCACATCATCAGCTACGCTTTTGATTCAACTGCCCCCAGGAAGAGAGGATTTACAGCCATAAGTCCACATCTTCCATTGAGTACAGGAAGGCATGTGCAATAAAGGAAGAGGCCCCACATTGCCATTAACCCTGATAAACTGTGTGAATCAAAAAATCTCTTATGGGAGAGATTACCTAAAGCACTATAAAATGACAATCAATTTGACGCACTAAGCAAGAGGAGCAGGAGATTTAATCCTTAAAATATACAAGTTTACTTTATCACCATCTAAACATAGCTCTATAGTCATTTGTCATGTAGGTGATTCACAGAAAAGAAAACACACCTCCTTTCCCCCTAAAGGTTATGACAGCATCATAGAGCAGGGGTTCTGTTTGCTGGCTGTCAGAAACAGAGCCGGGAGGATAAAAGGCTGTGATCTCTCACCCCTCTTCCTGGGCCTGGTCAGGCCTGTTTGTAAGTTCTGTGTACAGGGCTTATTTGGGATGCAGCATCTGCCACAGGCCCAGGGAAACCAGAGACATTTAAGACACAGAGAGCCTTTATCCAGAAGAATGTCATCAGCAGGGGAGTGGGGAGGGGAGGGTGTCAAAAGAAGAACTTTTGACCTTACACTGACTGTCAAAGTGAAGAGATGTCGTTTTGACTTGTCACCAACATAATGTTCTGACACAGTGTAAAAAGAAGTTAAGGTTGTTATCAAAACACATGCTAATTTCACTGTTACTCATGCGTGTAAGGATTTCGTGTTCTCGATTACTTTCTCTCATGATGACAAAGACTGACTGAAACATTATCATGGACTAGTGGTTCCCAACCTGTTTTGTCTGATGTTCATGGTCCTATCAGATGAGCTGAAGTACACCTTCATCAATAACAACCACCAAGTCCCAAATGTGTTGATTTCACATGAATTAATAACAATGTTATTTAACAAAAGCATCATGAATGGTGTGTCTGAAGTTTAGTAAAGTAATAGTTTTTTCATAAAAGACATGGTGATCCTGGAATCATCTACATTTAGGCTTGCTCATATTTTTTCAGAAGACTTGGTCAAGTCTGCATTTGCATTGCCAACACTTGTACATTACACCCTTTTATCCATTACCTTTTATTTCGACTTATTTGCTCATTTACAAACTACTTTTTTACACGTTCTCAAATGCAGCATCCAGTGTGTTTGCATGTTATAATTGTCCAAGGTTGGTATAAAATGTGTTGTTAAAGCCATGGATTAGGCATGGAAAAGTATGAGCACTTGCTACAGTTCATCTCTATTCCAATGCTGATATTTTAAAATGGATTGACAAATGGATTCTAGACACCTTTTTCCCATCTAATAGTTTAGCACTTGGATTAAACATGTTTTTTCACATATCACATATTTTTCTGAAGTAGTTTTGGCTAATAAGATTGTGATATGTACCTGGATGGAGATTGTATTTGTCAATAGACATTTTGCTTCATCATTCCAACAAAGTAAATATCCCTTTAACTGTCGATTCTGTGATATCAAATTGGTAAAAAAAAGTTATAGAAAAATGTATTTGTATCATCATGCCTCATCCTGTATTGTATTCTTTTTGTTATTATAAACTTATTTCAAAATTTTCAATTATGCAGGGACTTTGCCAAATGTGAATTTAGTGAACTGATGATTTGCTCTTTAAGTTCTTGCACAATTAAAAATCTATTAATATTTAGGTTTCCCTCTTCCATAAGGTAAGAATTCACAAGTTATTCATATCTTAAATGCATATTATACTCATGCTAGACAACCAGTTTGAGGCTCATATGACTCCCAGTGTTCATGGGAACAGAAGTCTAAGATGCGTCAGTGCATGTCTTGTGTTAAGGGGCAGGTGTGTGTCTCTCTCCTGTGTATTGTAGAAGGGTCTGTATATTGGGGGGGGGGCTTCTCTGGGATGTCCTCATTCATGCTGCTAACTAACGAGTCCCTCAGGCCCAGACTGGAACCAGCAGTGCAGCAGACTAACAGCATTACCATGACAAAGGTCTGTGGTCGGATGCAGTATGATAAAGGCATGGTAGAGATAAAAAGACACCCCCTTTTTTCACACACTCTTGCTGGGGGTCAGACTAAAGCTCTCCAAAGCGTTCAAGTTTTCATGACGTGATAAGACATGCCTGTGCATCTTACAAGTCAGTCCCCAGGGAAACAGAAACTTCTTTCAAATAGAGACAAAACATGCAAAAAGAATTTTTAACTAAGAACATCTCCTGTTGAAAAATGTTTTTGTAAAAACTCTTCTTGAGCTGATAATCAGCAGTTTCTTCAAAGGTCATATGGGTTCAAACACAGATCGTATTTTGTCTCCTTGTGCTTTCGATCAATTAATGGCTCAAACATTCAGTCCTGACAATGGAATACATTCATTTTAATGGACCATAACTAAATCCGCCCAAACTGATTTTTACTATAACAATAAAAACATCAAACACTCTTGATCCTTTTGTGTAATTGATTCACAGCTCATTGGAGAAGGTGCAGTCACCCTTCACTAAGGATATTTAAATAAATTATTACCTCACCATCTTGCTTCACTACAGAGCTGTATCATGTTAATGTTTTGTGCTAGAGTGGCTCTCAGTTAGTGCTGTGCAATGGATTATCATCAGTGAGAACGTTTCATATTAAAAGGCTTATTAATTAATTTTTTCACTGTCAAAGCACAAAACGCCATCAGAAAATACATAATGTTGTTGTTCCATCTTTGTATAGTGGGAATGAGCAATATTCAACCAGATAATTAGACTTGTTGTCACGCAAACAACACTCAAACTGAGAGCTATGGAGATAGATGTAATATGATTGCTTAAATCCTGATGGGAGGAGCCTAGGAACATCAGGATTTATGGCGAATTAGATTGCAAAAGACAAATGGAGAGAATATATGTGACATTAGCATTGTTAGTGCTAAGGTTAGCTTACTAAGCTCACTTGCTTACCCGCCATGACCACAAGTACATTAACATTTTCACTATTTTGCCATTCAAGAAAAAAAGAAAGAGTCCTACAGTCCTGCTCTTACAAATGAAATTTAGTTGAATTTGTAAGCAACAAAACACACCCTTACTAAATTGGATATACCTGTGTTTTTTGCTGATTCAGCCTTATTTGATGTAGTGTGATCAGTCGTTTAGGTTGGCTAATGTTGGCTACTTTTAGCAAACTTTCCATGGATATTGCTGTGTAACTGAAATTTTGCTGACTTGCTGACTTGATGGTATTTTACTTTTTATCATCTACCATTATTTTGTAATTGTCACCATGGCTGCCAACAAGTTGGACTTACTTTAACAAGTTGTCTGCCCACAATTGGCCAGATTTTTTTTTTTTAACTCAACCATTAACACAATTATTGTCTTCGGCTCTGACAAATCGCTGTATAAATATTGGTATAAAAGGTTGTCTGACAAAATCTACAGTTGTGTTCAATAAAAGCCTCAACAGTCAGATCAGAGTGCTCTTACCATAAAGATCCTGCTTTTCTTTTTTCCTGCCCCCTTTGCCTCTTCCTACCATCTGAGTCTAATGTCTTTTCAGTGTGTTCGCTCATGTGTACAGAGGGCCTCCAGTGCCAAGCACTTCTCTAGCCTGGCTGTCCAGGCCAGGCACAATAGAGGCTGATTCCCCAGCCCCTCTGTCTCCCTGTGGCCTAAAGAGATCTCCCTGCAGGAGAGGAGGAGGACCACCTTGGTATTCGTCTGAGTATGTCAGACTTTGAAAAAACCTCCACAATCCCTTTCCTTTTTCTCGTAATGCTCAATTAACTTAAGAGTTCACATACTGAACACTTCAGACAAATTTTGTTAGTCGTTGGACTAATATTCCTCCTCTTTCTTGTTTTATTGTTTAAAATGTTTTCTCAGATATTCCTTTAAGACAGTTTATTACTGTTGAAATGAGCTTAATCTGCATTGGGGGAAGGAATAGTAATAGGGATGTCTAAAATAAGACAGTGTGTTATCCACAGTTATGGATTCTAAATCATCTCTTTTAGGCATGCTTGCCCTGCAGCAACACTGGATTATAGCCTATGATTTAAGTTGAACACATCTGACTTTATTTGTGTCCTGTTAATTTTTCTACCCAAACAAGCACACTTATAGGGGAACATTGATTTCCAATACTTTAGTTTATGACCAGGCACGTACAAAGTTAATGACAATTCCATCAGCCATAGTTGTACTTTGTCTCTAAAATAAGATGGTGACCATAATAACATTATACCTGCTAAACATCAGTATGTTTGCATTGCACTGCAAGCAGTAGTAGTAGTATTATTGTTTTTTCCCAGGGTGATGAGAACATAAGGCCCTGCAAGTATCTTTGTAGCCTTCAGAACTACTGTAGTTGAGAGCAGAGATATGACAGATGGATTTCTTTTCATGAAGACTAGCTTGGCAGGATGCACAGAGTCTATGACTCCTTTTGTATGAGAGGAACATGGGATGTGGTGAAAAAGGGAAAGAGACAGAGGTAGAGAGAGGTAGAGCAATCACAGCAGGCAGGCAGACAGACGTAGACTCAACTGACCCTGGGGTCTAGAGGAGGCAGCCTCATCTCCATGCTCTTCAGCCACTGTCTCAGTGCTCTGATTTGACTCCTGAACTCACTCTGCCATTGGCTCAAGTCCTCCACATCCGTCCTGAAACAGAGAGGAACAATACAAAGTCAAAAGCTATATTGATCTTATTTTACAGTTGAATTATAATCTTAAACATAAAGTCAAAGAAATTAAACACATTTAATTAAAAGGATCATACAACTAAATCTTGCCAAGTATACCTGTATGTCAGCAATCAAATGCCTTATTATATGTTTAAATAGAGAGATGGATTGGTGGTATGCTTCTCCTGTGATATATATATATATATAAATAAATAGTTATATATATGAAATTATGCTTTATGCTTTTTCTGTACATGTGGGTGCTGTTAACAGTTTGTGAGTGAACTCCTGCACTCTATTAAGCCTTTGGTTTGTTGTGTCTTTTCAGGAGCAATGCTCTTGCCAGTGAGAGTAAAAGGTCCACTATTATATATATTTTGTGGGATGAGTTTGGGGTTGGACTTAAGCGTTATTTTTATTGCAGTAAGTTAATAATTATATTTGGATCCCTATAGCAGGAAGTAGAATATTCAGAAAACAGACAGCAGCCACACATTCACAACCTGTACTTAAGCAGAATGAGCTAAAACGAAGCCTTCGAGTGTTATTCTTATCAAAGGACAATATAACCAGGGCTCCTTAGTTGAAAACAGTCAAATATCTCATTAGAGAGGCATCTGCTCTCTGTCTGCTAGGCTGGAACCTTGGTTTTCTTGTATCGGTATGTTTCAATTAGATGTTTTACACTCTGTGCTCACTTCACAATTCATGGCTCTGTCTTTGTGTTGACAAATGCAGATGCACCGCTCTACAAAGCTGATACAATTGACCAACTGTCATCATAGTTTGTTTTTTTGTTAATCTGACTGTTGGTGGCCATGTTCAATCATGCAGGATTCACTCTTTGGATTATAAAAGTAGTTTCTTTCAAAAGTGCCTATAGTGGTGAACCGTTATTTATTACTCGTAAATTGGAAACACCAGTCAGTATTTCTAAAAGGTTGAGGAGGTAATTTGTGTAATAATTTGCCATTTTGTCAAGGACACATGTTATCAATGTCAAGTAGAAGAAATGGTATTATTACACATTAGCATACCCATATCTCTGATCTTGTGATGTAGGTGTTGGTGATCCAAACAAAGCACTTTCTTTATCCTGCAAGAGACCATTAGAAAAAAAAATACGAAATGATCCTTGTACCAGTTTTTGTTTTCCTCTGTTACTGTTATAGGATTTCCAGCTGACACTGTTCATTACTGTAGAATATACAGTATATGATGTTGTGAGTGTCTTTACACTGTTCTGTGTTCTTACCGCCATGCCTGAAGCTTCAGATGTGGGGAAAGCTGGGAGGGAAAGGGTCAGATCTGAGTAGTCAAGGGAGCTGACTGAAGAATTCTGGGAGGTGAATGTCTCACTGCGTCTGTTGGCAGGCTCCTCCATCAAAACCAGCGGCTAATGTTGGCACATAGATCAAAAATATGTACAGTATGTACCTAGTATGAAAGCACTGGATGTTTTTTTGAGCAGGTGTTTTACCAAGTAGCTGTTTCACCGGATTCACTTGAGTGGGATGAGTGTAGGTCAGTCTAATGCTGCCCTCATGTGGTCAACTACTGTCTATTCCCGAGGGAAGATTCATATCACGGGCAAGCTACAAGGTTCAGTTAACACTATTAGATCAACAGAGACCTTGCATTGAATATTAATGCAATTGTTTCTCCTTTTATAACCACTTTCATAAAATAGAACTTGCTATCAGTGTTGAAGAAGGTAAACATTGGAAAATAATATTTCTCTCCATTGCGACATGCTTACAATATTTACATTACCCTTTATATACACTATGTGAAAGACATCAAGTTATTACTTTTCATGGGGGACCCAGTGTAACAGCAGCACTGAAAAAACATATTCAACTACTAGAAATATCTTCAGATGCACAGGTATCAATATATAGATGACAAGAGGGTCTCTTCATTGCATATTTATTTACAACATAGTGTTATGTTCAGAACATACAGCCGTATCCACTCACTATATCATTCAAAGCAAAATCTGCCCCATAAGCAAAACCAACCGGTTAGTTTGTGATTTTATATATTGCTAATATTAAAATCAGCACAGTTACATCTGCAGTTGTCTTTATTTTACATCAACATTTTCCCAAATATCCTTTGTAAAGTTAGTAAAACATGCAAGGCAAATTCATAACATATCAAAAAAACATGATGAAAACAAAGTAAAAGGATTTACAGAAGTAAAACTCTTTAGAGATGCATAAAAGAAATACTTGCTGTGGAAAAATAACTATAAGCAAAATAAAGCTTCAAGCTGTTTTTCAGTTTGCAGAAGAAATCTGTGGCAAAATGTCAACTGAAACAAGTTAATTTGATATAATACATACATTCATGCAATGTGTTGCTGTATCAAATATGTCAATTCTCCAAATTTCTCTGATTAGTGCTTTGGTTGAACTGAATTTACAGTCAGAGATAATACAAATGAAATAGTCAGTGGACTTAAGACTAGTGAAATGAAGATGTGCTGTTGTGTCACTACAGTTAATCACAATTTAAATGAAAAAAATGTGCACACAGATGTGTCTATGCTTTGGGAGTGTTCTCTTAAAAATCAGATATGACAACATAAATATAACTGTTAGCATTCAAGTAATAAATATATGAAAAAAAGTCATGGATAAAGAGTGCTCCTAGAATGGTATCCCAAGATGGTGTCAGGTTGACTCAGCCTCAGCTTTCTTCAAATGTGATGTGCAATGGAAATAATGGATATATTCAATGGGAGATCTAGAAACAAAATAAAAAAACTATGAATTAAAATCAAAATGAACCTAACAATGCAGTGAGAAAAAAAGAAAGAAACTGAATTAAAAATTATAAAACAAATCTGGATGAAACCTCGCTTCATCTTTTGCAAATGAAATGAAAGTGACATGAAGTTCTCTAAAACAGTTATACACTGTACCTGTATTACTGCATGAGGATGATATGGGCTCACAAATCCATCCAAGTTGAGAGGATCATACGCTCCGGCCAACTGAGCATCTGTACTCAGGTGTTGGATTCTAAGGGACCGAGGCAGCTGTCAAAGACAAGAGGATAAGTAACAGTCAATTAGCACCAAATTGGGATTTTTGCACCGCAATAGTTCACCAATAGTATCACCATGGTAGTGTGTGGGATAGAGGAAAATGACATAAAGAAAATGCATGATCTAGGTTCTACGAGGTGATCAAAATCAAATAAATAAAATTAACAACAAAACATAAGGAAATAAAAAAAACCTCATTCAACTTACAAGAACCAAAATAACAGGAGGCAGGTCTGTATGGAAGAGCAGGATCAAGTCTGACATCATCTTGGGATTTATCTGGAGCACTTGATTGATGGTGAATGTGAAGAATCCAAAACTTGTAGTGTGTAAAACAATGATGTAATGAACTAAAAGAATGCAAAAGTCCACTGAATTTAAATGAGTACAAAGTAATGGCAGATGTGGAACTGTTTTTAGAACAGTTTGCATAATTTTACTTCTGGCACTTCCTTTCAGTGTTGTATTCTTGTATTGTCTCATTTTTAGTGTCTCACAGGTGTATTCTTACCGGGTACATTATTTAGATACCCAGGCAACATTTAACATAAAAACACAAAATCTATCCATACTCTATACAAACATTCAGAAATTTGAAGGCATCTATGTATTTTAGAATCTGTTAAAAACATTAGAACTATGTTGACATACAGTATCTCATTTTGTAGTACTGTCGAAAAAGATAAAAAATAGACAAATATTTTTGAATTTCAAAGGAAACAAGGAATACTGGAAAAATATTTCTGTTTGACATACATACATTATATATTAGTTTCAGAAAGCACAAGTATACAACTTTTTAACGTGTAAAATGAAAACTATAAAGTCACATAAAAAATTATAGCTGAAGTTTCATGCTTTGCTTTGAAAAATATAACTGACTTAGTAATCAGTACTAAAGGAAATTAATATTTTATATCTCTTGCAATGCTTGGTTATGTCTCCATATATGAGGCACATGTTTAGACATCTGTTATATATGAAAAAATCAATAGCCAATAGTGGCCACATGCAGGGCAGAATAAATAAATTATATTTTCTTTGTTATTGTAACTATTGTTTCCTGTGAGAAATGCAACTTTAAAGTGCATTAGTATTGTTGGTTCTTAGTCATAAGTTGTTAGAAAGAAAACTAGCTAATCAGAATCTGCGGCTGTAGCCAGTTGAAGAGGATGTGAAGGAGGAGGATGAGAAGTTCATGCTGAAACCAGAGCCGGCATCGATGCTGCCTCTCCTGGAGCCTGATCGGGATCCGGTCCGTGAGCCAGTCCGGGAACCATAAGCAGATCCAGAGCCACTGACATTGTAGGGACTGTAGAGGCCCTTGCTGGATTGTGAGGAGGCTTCCAAAAGCCTCAAGCTAGATCCTTCCTCGACCATACTTCTGTCCATGGCATCTTTGAAGGAGATTTTCAGTTTGGTTTTTGGACATGTTAGGTATTTAGAATAGGCGCTGACATCTCTCAGTTTCTGGGCAGTGCGGGCATCAATCGTGCCCTTCCTGATGGAGTCATCAAGGGACACTCTACCCTCAGCATCAGGCTCAATAAGACCTCCAGTTAGATATTGGACCTCAAGGAAACGCTGGCCAGCCTCATAATATAACCAGCCCTTCTTGAGAGCCTGGGAGGCAGACATCTTTACTTTAGTTCTGGGGTCTTCAAATCCATTGAATGCCTTTTGAGCCAGGTTGAGGCGATCAACCATGACTTTATCCACAAGGCCTTTTTCTGTAGCATCAGTGACTGACAATCTCTCTCCAGTTGTTGGGTCAATTATTCCTCCTGTGCATGCCTGGGCCTCCAACAGTCTTTGGCCTGTGATATTGTCTACCAGGTTTCTGTGCATTGCCTCAGTGACAGACACTTTCTCCAGTGTGTCTATGTCCAATATTCCAGCTATGGGACCAGTCTCCTCTGTTGGGTCATTCCATATGACTGCAGGTGGTTTAATGGAGGGTATGGGGCTCATAGGAGAGGAATAGGTGGAACCAGTGGTGGAACCAAAGGAGGATGATCGTGAACGGAAGCCTCCCATGTTTCCAGAAAGCATGTCAGCAAATTCGGTGATGGACAGGTTTCCAGCTCGGTATGTATCAAGAGAATTCTGGTCAATGAGGCCACGTGAAAGAGCATCGTCAACATCATACTGTCTCCCTGACCTCCTGTCAATGATAATGGATTTGACAGTACCATCAGAGGAAGTCATTGTGATCTCCTCCCATTCGCACTCTTGCTCAGAAAGCTCCAAGTACGTTTGATGGTCAATCAGTCCCTTCCTGTAGGCCTCGTACACAGTCATTTCTTTGCCTGTCTCTGGGTCTACAATGACAACTCTGCGTTTACGAACTGAGGATTTGGAGGAGGTCTTCCTTTCCCGGTTCTTTTGTTTGAGCAGCAGGAGCACCAGGCCAGTGTCAGGATCAGTGATGCACCTCTCCATGAGCTGGAGGTAGGTTAGGTTTTCCTCAGTGTTGGGATCAAAGAAACCTTTGGTGTCATCAGATGGATCTGTCAGGATCTCATTCATTTCCTCATCAAAAAAGCCACGTTTGTAGGCCACTTCAACTGGCACACGGTGACTTTCCTCTGGGTCAATGATACCACCAGTGGCAATCTGAGCTTCCAGGAGACGGATACCATGATCTTTCAGGATGAGCCCCTTTTTCATGGCCTGAAACAGGGAGATTGTTTTGCCTGAATAAGGATCTCTGTATCCTGTTACTGCACGCTCAGCAGAGAGAAGCTTGTCTTTGAATTCTGGACCTACAATTCCCATTTTTACTGATTCATTGACAGTCAGTTTGAGGTTTTTGATTGGATCAATGACAAAGCCTGTGGCTGCCTGTGCCTCAAGGAGCTCAAAGGCAGTGCCTGGCCTAATCATGGTCTTCTTCATGGCTTGGTAAATTGATAGACGTTCCTTTGTGGACTCTAAAAAGACACCAGCAATACAGCTTGTGCCCTCGAGGTACCTTGATAGCCTATGGCTTACCTCCTCCATTGAAACGAGACCTTCATTCAGTTGAGAGACAGTCTGCTGGTCAATAATTTGTGACCTGATCAGCTGCTCTATTGTGATTTGTTTCCTCAGACCCTTGAATGTCAGTCTCTTGTCTCCCAGGGAGAGGAGGCGCAATCCACCATCCAACTTGCATCTCTTTAGCAGCTGTGCATATGATATTTTCTCATCAGTGACAGGGTCAATGAACCCTTTAACATCACCAGCCAGTCTCTCATTGGTTTCCCTGTTGATGTAACCTCTTTGTATGGCAATGTCTGCTGGCAGGTGGAACTGGAATTCAGGATCAATAATACCACCAGTGGCAGTTTGTGCCTCTAGCATTTTCAGAGCATAATCTTCTGGAACAAGATCCTTTTTCATGGCCTGGAAAAGGGAGATGATTTTCCCACTGTATGGATCTTTGTATCCTGTGACTGCTCTTTCAGCTGACAGAAGTTTATCGTGGATCTCAGGGCCGACAACACCCTTACGAACAGCTTCATCAACAGTGAGTGTCTCATTCTTTACTGGATCAACAATGAATCCTGTGGCAGCCTGTGCTTCTAGGAGACTGAGGGCCATTTCTGGTTTAATAAAGCCTCTCTTCATTGCTTGGTAGATGCTTATCTTGGAGCTTGAGTCAGTTGTGACCCCAGCAACACAGCCTGTGCCATAGAGATACTGTTTCACACTGGTCATCTCCATTATGTCATGGATATTCCTCTTGCCCTGTTTAAGGAGGTTGTACGTCTCCAAGTCAATGATGCGGGCATTGTAGAGTTCCTCAATGGTTATCCTTCTCCTTATGGTCATATATGACAGTGGGTTTTCATTTCTAATGATCTCTCTCTGCTCCATGATTTCAATAATAATGATGATCATCCTCTCTTTAGTGATATTACCAGAGCGATATTCATCCAAGAGCTTCTGCCTTTCTGCTTCTGGAAGCAAATTTGAATTCATGACATCCCAGAGGTTCATTGATTTATCAGCAAGACCCTCAATTGGAATGTCAATCTGGGTGCTGGTCAGGTCACTCTGTGTTTGTTCCTCTGTGTAGAGGTATGTCTTCTCCACCACAGTTGGAGACTGAGGTTTGGTGAGTGAGAGGATGTACAGACCTGTCTCTGGATCTCTTTGGCACTTGTCTTTAAGCTGTCTGTAGGTTACATTCTCATCACTTTCTGGGTCTGAGAAAGCCTTGTTATCATCAGATGGTTCAGACAGGGTCTTAGCAATTTCTTTGCTGAAAATATTCTTCTGATATGCAACGTCAGTTGGGACACGATGGCTATTCACAGGGTCAATGATTCCTCCACTAACCATCTGTGCCTCTAACAGTGGCATGGCATGCTCTTTCAGGATGAGATCTTTTTGCATTGCTTCAAAGAGGGAGATTTTGTTGCCTGTGAATGGATCTTTATAGCCAGTGACAGCCTTTTCTGCAGAGAGGAGTTTTTCATGTAGCTCTGGACCAACAATGCCTGACTTCACTGCCTCATCTACTGATAGACACTGGTTCCTCACTGGATCTACAATGAACCCAGTGGCAGCCTGGGCCTCAAGAAGTGAAAGGCCTGTGTCGTGTCTGAGGAGCTTTTTCCTCATAGCCTGATAAATGCTTACTTTGTCTTTTGTTGGCTCCAGGTAGATGCCAGCAATGCTATCAGATCCCTGGAGGTATTTATTGACATTGGGATTCTCACTGACTTGTTTGGGTGTTGTTTTGCCTTGTTGGAGGAGCTCAAAGGTTGGTTTGTCAATGATTTTGGAATCATACAGAGAGCCTGCTGGGACAGGGGCTCTGAGTCCCTTGAAGCTGGACTGTTCTTGTTTCTTGGCCTCTTTCTCATCTACAATTGTGATAACAATCTTGATGATCCTTTCAATTGTAACCTTTCCAGACCTAAACTGTCTGAGCAGGTCAAGCCTTTGTTCCTCAGTGAGATATTCAGAGTTGATGATTTCCCAGATGGTCATCTTCCTGCCCTTAAATGGTCCTGAGTCAAGCTCCACAGTTGCCTGAGTCATAGCCTCTTTTGTCTGGGCTTCAGTGTATGCTGGCTCCTCCTTTGCATTGATTGCTTCATCAGAAAGAGGGAGAAGCTGGAGACCAGTTTTCTTGTCAGTTACACATCTCTTGAAGAGCTGAGAGTATGTGACATTTTCTTTTTTGTTGGGGTCAAAGAAGCATTTGGTTTCTTCAGTGGGATTGCTTAGAACCTGTTTCATTTCGTCATCAAAGTAATTTCTCTTGCAGGCCACATCATGTGGAATGCGATGGCTATTCACTGGATCAATGATGCCACCGGTGGTCATTTGGGCATCAAGCAGTCGGATTCCTTGTTCTTTAGGTATAAGATCTTTTTTCATTGCCTGAAACAGGGAGACAGTCTTTCCAGTGTAAGGATCTCGGTAACCTGTAACAGATCTCTCTGCAGACAGGAGCTTCTCATGCAGCTCAGGGCCAACAACCCCTGCTTTGACAGCTTCATCAACAGTGTACTTCTGATTATGAACAGGGTCAACCACGTAGCCTGTTCCTGCTTGGGCTTCAAGCATAATCAAGGCAGGCCCTGGCCTCATCATGTCCTTCTTCATAGCTTGATAGAAGGACATTGTCTCCTTGGTTGAGTCAATAACTACACCTGCAATGCAGTTTGTACCTTTCAGTGCTTGATGGACAGGCTCCATTTCAGACACCTCTTTGACTGTCTTATTGCCCTTGTGTAATTTGTTGTACAGGTCTTTATCAATGATTTTGGATTCCAGGAGCTCAGTGGCAGGGACCGGTGCTCTCAGACCATCAAAGGTAATTTCGTTCTTCTTCTCTTTCTCCTCTGCCACAGTAATCACAATCTTAATGATTTTTTCAATTGTGATTTTGCCTGTCCTGTATTGACGGAGAAGGTCCTTCTTCTGGTCCTCAGTGAAGTATTCAGAATTAATTATTTCCCAAATGGTAACAGTCTTTCCCTTGAATCTTCCAAATGGCACAGACACAGTTGTTTTGCTGAACACATCCTTGGTCTCCTCTTCTGTGTATATACTCGAGCACTGAGCAGCTTTATCTGTGATTGGCAGGAATAGCAGACCTGTGTCAGGGTCAGAGGTGCATCTTGCCATTAGCTCAGAGTATGTCAAAGGTTCCTGAGTGCTTGGGTCAAAGTATCCCTTTGTGTCATCTGTAGGGTTCTCCATAATCTTATTCATTTCTGCATCATATTGTCCCTGCTTGTAGGCTATTTCATTGGGCACACGGTGACTATTGATAGGGTCTATGATGCCACCAGTTGCAAGCTGAGCCTCAAGAACTCTTATGGCATGATCATGCTCCATGAGACCCTTCTTCATAGCTTCAAAGACAGAGATCTTCTTACCAGTGTATGGATCTTTGTAGCCGACAACAGCCCTCTCAGCTGAGAGCATTTTGTTATGCAGTTCAGGGCCAATCAAACCTTCCTTGACAGCCTCATTAACAGAAAGTTTCTGGTTCTTAATAGGGTCTAAAATGTAACCTGTGGCTGCCTGGGCTTCAAGAAGGATCATGGCAGTGCCTGGAGTAAGTTTCTTCTCTTTTGATGCTTGATAGATTGACATTTTTTCATTAGATGGTGTCAAAACACCAGCAATGCAGTTGTTTCCTTTAAGAATTCTTTTTAGATTATCGGTTTCACCAAGCTCTTGCACAGTGGTTTTGCCTTTTTTCAGCTTATCAAAGTTCTTCTTGGATAAAAGACCGATGTCATGAAGTCTGCTTGCAGGTACCTTGTCACGGATGCCGTCAAAAGACAATGGATCTGGTTTCTTCTCTGCACTGTCTACCCCATCACCGGTATTTTGCCCATTGTAAACTTTATTTATCTCTACCATTGTTACATGGGTGATCTCTTTCTCTGTAACAGTCTCTTTCTGTGCTTCCTCAAGCAGCTGCAGCTTCTCGCGCAATTTCTGGTTCTCTTCTGCAAGAATTCTTTCCTGCTCTAGTCTCTTCTTTTCCAGTTCCTGCATTTCTTTTTGTTTGTTAAGCATCTCTTCTTCAGCCTCTTTCTGCTTATTCAGGGCTGCATCCATGTTGGCCTGGAGTTTCTTCTTTTCCTCCTCCATCTGCTGTCTCTGGCGTTCCTGTTCATCTTTGAGAGCCTTGGCCTTTTTGACCTCTTCTTCAAACTGGCTCTCTAGCCTCTTTTTCTCATCTTCAATTAGCTTTTCTTTTTTCAACAGCATTTCCTTTTCTGTCAGGAATGTCTGCTGGAGCACTGTCTTCTCATGTTCTATTTGCTTCTGCTGTGCATCAGCGATCTGATTAAAAAAAAAACAGAAAAAATAAGTCACAATAGGTTTTTCAGTGAGGTACATATTAACTTCTTCACGTTTTCATTTTTTATATTGTTTATTTAATTTGTAATGAATACAATTTGTACAATGCACTCTGCTTATGCAAATGGGGATAGAATATTCACGATGTGAAGTTGAATAGTTTTTTAAAAATGTATTATTATTATTATTATTATTTTAAAATAAATTTACTCTTTCTCTAGCATCCTTGTTTACAAGATTCAAGATAAAATGTTTTGTAATGTTTTAGTATTTCCGCCTACATTACCAAGTCCAGAACAACCATGCGAATAACATTCCACAACTAACTAGTTAAGAAAATTATACAGAAAAATACAATTGTCTATGATAAAAGTTATTATGATACAGATAATTGGATGAACTTAATAAATTTTTTGACATAAATTTTGATGCTAATATAGCCTGCCTACAGTAACCTTCCTGGAATTGATCACCTTCGACTTGTGCATGTCACATATATGTAATCATGCACACATTTAAACCTCTTCGTACGAAAAGAAATATTGATTACAAAAATAAAATTAAAATGACCATGTTCTCAGTAATATACTACTACCACCTGGAACATACTGTGCAACCTCATATAATCTGCAAAACAAAGTAAAGTGAGCCCAAAACAATACATTCCTATATTTAAAAAAAACAATATGAACACTTTTTTGCACATTTACCAATTATACTCTGTTGTCCTCTATGCTGAATGCTGTTTGCCATAATGCTATTTTACTGGCTCTCACTTGTTTGAATAGGGTATTTTGTGTTTCTCTTGTTCAGTGAAGCAAATTTGTTTCATAATGATTTGGTACTCACCAATGGAAGCGAGTAATCATGTTTCATGTGTTAGATGCACTCTAATGTGTTACAACAGATACACCTAAGATATTTTTTATTTTAAAAGGCAAGGACAATAATTTAGATAAACATCTTATAATACTTAGTGCAAAATGGATAATGCCAATAGTTTACTGAGACTTTATAGGATTACTCCACTGTTTTTCCACTGAAGTGAGAGTGGACAGGCTGAGTACGAAAGGTGACTCTGGCAAATATTTTAGCATGTTCATGTTGATGGCAGAATTGTGCTTGCCAGGAACAGTATTCATATTGGGCATTGAGACAAATGGATACTTGATTGTAGTTAGAAAATGTCTTTCTCTTACTGCTTGTGTTTTTACTAAATTACTAGTGGAATACCATAATTCTAAGCATTTAATAATGTATTGTTAATTTATTTTGGAGCTAAGCTTCAACTTAGTTTTGAAACTGAAAGAAATATGAAGCATGTCTTAAAATGAGGAAGCATTCCATGACATGAGGGGACATTCAGGATGTGTTCTGCATGAGCACAGTGCACTGTAAAAAAATAAAAATTAAAATCATATTTAAAGATATGGTTTCAAAGATATGGTTTCATGATTAGTATAATCAGAGAAAGGGATAGAGGAAATTTCAGAAACAAGTGAGTTAGTTCAGAAAGAATTAACAATGACATAAGCTGCTCTGTTATGCCATTTTGACACAATACCTCTTTAGATTTATTTTGAAGTTCTTCAGCCTCCTTTTTCAGTCTAGACTTCTCCTTCTCTAGGTCTGCGATAGCTTTGCGTAAATCGTCAGCCTCTTTGCTGGTATTAAGTCTCTCGACTTCCAGTTTTTCCACTACAGTCATTTTTTCTTTGGTGGCTATTTCAGTCTCATGAAGACGAGCAGCAATTTTATCAGCCTGTTTCTTGAATTTCTTAGCCTCCTCTTCAGCTTTGGCCTGAGCTTCACTGAGCTGAGAAACCCGAAGCTTGAGTTTCTCTGCTTCGGCAACAATCTCCAACTGCCTTTTCCTCTCCGCTTCAAGTGATTTCTGGTACTCTTCTGTTTCCTCCTCCAGACGCTGTTGCATAAGTTGTTTATCCTCCAGAAGCTTTTGTGCCTGTTCCTGAGCCATGTCCTTCTGCCTTTGGAGCATCTCTGCCTCGGCTCTAAATCTAGATGCCTCTTGTATGGCCTGCATTTTCTCTTTGAGCATTTTATCTGCAAGAGCTCGTTGCTGATTGAGGTCGTCTTCTGCAATCTGTCTCAAGCGTGCAGCCTCTTGGGCTTCTACACTAAGTCGAGCAGCATCCTCTGCAAGCTTTTTCATATTTTCAGCCTCTTCAGCAAGGAATTTTTGTGTGTTATCTTTGTCTTTCTTGATGAGGCGCTGATTTTCCTCCTCAATTCTGATTTTCAGTTTGAGTAGTTCCTCCATCTGAACCTTGACTTTGAACAGTTCCTCCTCCACCTGACCCCTTTGTTTGACAGCGTCATCAACTTCATCCTTCAAGCGCTGCAGCTCTTCATCCAGGACAGATTTCTGTTTATCAGTTTCATCAAGCTTCAGTTTAACCTTTGTGAGCTCTTGCTCCACTTGGAACTTCTGTTTTAATGTTTGCTCTGCCAGTTTTTTGTGCTTTGCCATTTCAGCATCAGCTTGTTGCTTCTGTTTGAGAGCTGCAGATTCTGCTTGTGCTCGTTTAGCAGCTTCAAATTCAGCATCTTTCCTCAACCTCTCAGCATCCTCCTGAGCTTTGGCTTGGTTTGCAGCTTCTTGCTCCGCAGCCGCTTTTTGTCGTTCTGCATCCTCTGCTTGTTGACGAAGGAGAGCTGCCTCTCTCTCTGCCTTCTCCTTAGCAGCCTCTGCCTCTTTGGCAAGCTTCTTGGCTTTCTCATACTCTTCCTTAAGCTTTTTCTGCATGATGCTGTCTTCCTTCTGTTGAGCAAGGACACTTTGAACTTGCTGCTCAGCAGCATTGCATTTCAGGGCTGCTTGTTGGGCGGCAACAATCTGTTTTTCTGCTTCTTTGTCGGCTTCATTTTTCTGCTTTCTGGCTTCCTCTGCTTTCTTTTTCAGACGATCAAGCTCTTCTTGGGCTGCCTTGCGTTGTCTGGCTGCCTCTTCTTCAGCAGCTGCAATCTTCTTAACCTTATCCTCTGCTTCCCTCCTTCTCGTCTCCTCCTCAAGGGCAAGCTTCCTTAGTTTTTCGGC
Source organism: Seriola dumerili (assembly GCF_002260705.1). NCBI lineage: Eukaryota > Metazoa > Chordata > Actinopteri > Carangiformes > Carangidae > Seriola > Seriola dumerili. Next base: position 4,461,544 of record NW_019174446.1, on the reverse strand, counting down.
CTCCTCCTCAGCTCTGAGCTTGCTTTGTTGAGTTTCCTCTGCAATGTTTTTCAGTTTGTTCAGTTCTAGCTCCAGATCAAGTTTTCCAGATGAAGCCTTTTCAAAGTTGAGCTTAAGAATTCGGATTTCCTCTTCAACAACCCGCCTCTGTTTGAGTGTGTCATCTACTATCGCCTTTTGTCTTTCCATTTCAGCCTCAGATGATTTCTTGAGTAGGACTATCTTTTCCTCAATATCTTGCTTGTGCTGGTTGGCCTGGTCTTCAAGAGCTTTCCTCTGGTAAGCCTCATCCTCAGCTTGTCGCCGAAGTCTCTCGTTTTCTGCCTCCTTCTCTTTCAGGGCAATTTCAGCCTCCGTTTTCAAACGAGTGGCCTCACTGATGGTAGCCAGCTTCTCTTTGAGTATCCTCTCAGCCTCTGCTCTCTGACGAGCAGCCTCTTCCTCGGCAACTTGTCTCTGATGCTTGGCCTCCTCAGCAATGGCTCTAAGCTTGCTTGCCTCCTCAGCCAGGTCTCTCATCTTGGTCGCTTCTGCCTCAAGAAGTTGTTTGCTCTTCTCTGTGTTGGACATGGTCTCCTTTTCCGCCTTGGACTTGAGCTGAATGAGTACATCCATTTCACTCCTCACTTTGGCCAGTTCATCCTCCAGCATTTTCCTTTGTTGTTCAGCTGCAACAACTTCATTCTTGAGCCGGTAAAGTTCATCTTCAAGGAGGGATCTCTGCTGTTCTGCGTTGTCAAAGTCTGCCCTAAGTCGAATCAGTTCCTGCTCCGCAGTGAGTTTTTGCTGAGCTGTGCTCTCAGCTACCTTCCTCTGCCTGTCAAGTTCTTTCTCGGCCATATCTTTCTGCTTCAGGGCGGACTCTTCAGCTTTGGCTCTCTTTTTAGCCTCACGCTCGGCCTCGTCCTTCTGTTTTTCAGCGTCTTCTTGAGCAAGGCTCTTCTTGTGAGCTTCTTCCTCAGCCTGGAGTCTTAGTCGGAGGGCTTCATTAGCTTTATGCCTCCATTTCTCAAGCTCTTTTTCTGCCTCTTCCCTGGCATTTTCTGCATCTTCCTGTTGTTTCTTGAGATGTGCGGCTTCTTGTTGCAGCTGAAGGACAGCACCATGCTCCTGTTTGAGTGATTCCTCTAACTTTGAGGTCTTTTCCACAAAGGAGATGTGTTTGCTCTGGAGCACAGCAGCGGCGCTCTTCTGGGCTGCCTCATGAGCAACCTTGATTTGTCTCTCCTTTTCGACCTCTGCTTGCTTCACTTGCCTTTCAGCCTCCTCGGCCTGCATCCTGAGGTTTTCAAGGTCTTCCATGGCTTTTTGCTTTTGCCTAGCAGCTTCTTTCTCTGCCTCAGATTTACGTTTGAGTTCCTCCTCTGCCATACGCTTTTTCTGGGTCTCTTCATTTACTTGTTTGCGGAGCTTCTCAGCTTCCTCTTGGGCAGCCTTTCTGAGTTTCTCAGCCTCAGCTGCTCTATCACGAAGTTGCTTGAGCTCAGATTCTGCAGTTGACTTCTGTGTCACTGTGGTCTCAAGCTGGATCCTGATGAGGCGGATTTCCTCCTCAATTTTGACCCTGCTTTGAAGAGCTTCATCCACTTGTTGACTTTTGTCCTTGATCTGCTGCTCTGAGAGGTTTTTCAGCTCATGCAGCTCCAGCTGAATGTTGTGTTTTTGCTTTTCTGCATCTACAGCAGCGATTTCTCGCCTGCTTACTTCTTCCTGCATTCTAAGCTTCAGCTCTTGAGCCTCTTTCTCAGCTTTGGCAATGGCTTTCGCGTGAGCTGCAGCTAACTGCTTCTGTTTGTCTAACTCAGCCTGCATCTCGGCCATTTTTTTCTGCTCTTCCGCTTTCAGTTTCTCTGCAGCTTTCTGCATTAGTGGAAGCAAATGGTAAAGAAAGGATTATAATCAAGCATGACAGGTTAAAGGTAACACTTTACATTAACTAGCTCAAAACAGTGTGGATTAAAATTGTAATTACTATTGTAATTGCAACCTAACCACACTGGAATAAGAGCATTTTAATGTACTGTATTACCCAGGCAATGTTAATGTTAAAAATTAGCTCAAAGATCATACTCTAGATGCAAATTAGATGCACAAACACAATGTTAAAGTAACGTCAAAGTAATGTTAAATTCACGATGCAATTAAAAAAATCATGACATGACAATTCAGGAAAAAATGGATGATGTGGATGTATCAATTAATGTATGGAAACAAAATATCACTTCACAACACAGCAAGAAAATCATATGGCATGCAACTGTAGCTGTAGCACTAACTTTCTAAAACTGAATTATTTAATTCTAATCATATTCTTTAAAATATTTTTTGAAATATTTTCTCAGTGTCGGCAGCAATATTCCTCAAACATATTCATTTTATAATCACTATTCAAATATATGTGTGATGTGAATAAATGTGCTCATTAGGCAGTTCTTAGTGGGTTTCTCTTGAACCGTTTTACATAAAAATGTGTAGCACAATTTTTTAAAATAAAGACTAAATTCTTCATGTTAGAGTATTATTCAAACCATTCACTTCGATTTTTTATTTCATCCCATGCACTGGGGGTTCTTTAAATCACTATTTGCCACAAAATGGAATGAAAAGGAAAGGAAAAGTCAAGGATGAAAGGTTCAGGTTCAGATATCACTGAAAGTAAGTTTAGGAAGCACTGTAAATTAAGTTAAAGAGGCTGACTGTGCCTATACTGTTAGTAAGGACATAAGTGACTAGCAGACAGTGTGGATAGTCAAAGTAATTCTACAAAGGCTGCAGTAAAAGCAAGAAAATAAATATGCTATGGAAAGCCAAAATACAGATTGAGAGTGACACAGATGTTAGGGTGACAGAGGGAATGGAGTTTAAACAGTACAGTAGGTACCTGAATAATTTACCTCTTTAATGCTCAAACAAGTTAAGCATTCATCATGGCAAAGCACTGGCAAGCAGTTAAGAGAAGCAAAGAAACAAACAAAACATCAGGGTTAGAATATAAAATAAAACTGTAAACTTGTGTTAATTTAGAGAAAAGGAGCGCTGAAGACCATGACAACCAGGCTGAACCACAGAGTCCTGACTTTGATTTTAACCGTAGAAAATAAAAGGGCCAAGAAAGAAATAGGAAGAATAAAGGATAAGAAAGAAAAGGGAAATCAAAAGAAGTGAAAGAAAGAACCCCTTGTTCTGAATCTACTATGGCACAATACACACAATGAATGGAAATGGAGTAGCTAATGCATGTATGAACATACACTGTGTTGTATTTATTCATTCTAGTTTTAGACATCGAGAATCATGATCTCAATGAGGACTGAATGACTGAATAATCTACTTTTGATAGTGTATGCATGTAAAGTGCAAACCTCATTATCTTTTTTTATTTTTTTTTACTGTTTTACAAACCTTTAGTCTTCATATGATCACTATTGAAAACTTATAAATATCTATTCCTCTACCTAATACATCAGCTACAGCATGCCAATGTTTCATGCATAACCAGTGCAAAGGAACTATTTGCCACCCGTACATTAATGTAGTGTGTGTGTGTGTGTGTGTGTGTGTGTGTGTGTGTGTGTGTGTGTGTGTGTGTGTGTGTGTGTGTGTGTGTGTGTGTGTATGTGTGTGTGTGTGTGTGTGTATGACACACAGGGAAAAAAGTGTGTGCGTGCGTGCGTGCAGGCATGCGTTGTGGTGATCGGCGGGTAAAACTCGTTTGTTGGTTGGTTGATTATTTGGTTGGTTGGTTAGGTTAATGTTAGAATTTAGTTTGTTTGGGATCCTCAGCCAGTTACCACGCACCTCCTCATCCTCCAAGCGACGCTGCGTGTCAGTGATGAACTTGATGTACTGACTCGTCAGAGTCATCAGCTCGCTGTACCGGGTCCTCAGTGTCACATACTGATACAGGGAGAAACAAATAGCACTTAAAAATGTGTAATTGTCACATTAATGCATGGAGTGTGACTTTTGTTGTGTTACAAGTTAATAGTGATGTTGTCCTCTCTGGAAACCGTAACCAATAAAACATACCTCCTGAATAATGTTGTCAGAAGCAGAATCCAGTTTGGTTTTCTTCAAGGGAGAAGCGAGAGGCTCCACCTGAGCTTTGTAGGCAACCAACTGGAGTTCATAGTCCTATTTGATGAAAAAACATTTTTCATACATCTGTTACGCCACATTCCTTTTTTCTAAATGCTCCAAATTACAATATTCACAACTATTAATGCAATCTTGTGTTATTTAATGCTCACCTTAATAGTATCAATATATGCTTTAGCATATTTTTGACACTCATCAACTTTGTCTTTGTTCTTCTCAATCTCCTCCAGCAGTTTCTGTTTTGAAAAAAGGTTTAAATAAGAGTTCAGCTCACTCGCTTCATGTAAAACACAATAAAAAAGAATGCTCAAACACAATATACCTTCTCCTGGGCAAGTTGCTCTTTCAGAGTTTTGCTGTCAGTGATGGGCACAGCCTGGATCTTCTCCTGCCTTTGCTTGGCGTCGGCGATCCAGGAGATCAGCCAATCATAGCTTTCGCGATAGTAGCCTAGCTGGCGACCAAGCTGCTCTAGCTCCCTCTGGCGAAGGTCGATCTGGGTGAACACGGCTTTCCAGCGGTCCTGGAGACTAGACAGGAGCTGGCGGTAGTGGTCCAGCTCAGCATCACGCTCGCTGTGCACACGAGACATCTTGTCGCTCACAGCCGTGGCTTTCTTCAGCTCTTCCTCCAGGGAATCAAACACCGGCTGCTCACCCTCCGCCTCAGCCCGCATTTTCTGCAAGTTTCAAGCAAAATGAAAATCATGGTCAAAATCATCAGGAGAGACTCTGTTGAACTACTATCAAAGGTATAAAGAAGCGCATGCTGTTTACCTTCAGCTTTGATCTGTAAGTCTCTACTTCCTTGACATCCTTGGGCACAGTGTGAACCTCACGCAGACAGCCCTCATACTGCTTGAGAACTCCCTCAGCACCCTGTGTGTTGCGGATGACCATTTCCACAGTCTTCAGCCTGGAACAAGAAACAATAAATAAATAAAGGAGTACGACACAGGGGCGTTAGGAAGCAGATTTTCTCTTAGTGGCTGAGGACTCACTTCTCGAGATAACAGGAGGAGAGCATGTGAGCATGATCCATCTTCTGCACGGTCAGGTCAAGCTCTGACCGCAGCACAGGAGCTGAAGCAGACTGCTGAGGGGAGGCCAAGACTTCTTTTGTCTTCACAGATACCTTATCAAGGTCCTTCTTGAGGCCCTCAAGCTCCACCTGGACTTTCTGTACAACAGAGGAAGACAACAAGAGTTAACAACATGTAAAAAGTCAAAACTTGACTGTTATTTTCAGACAGCCTATAATGTGGACCAGCTCCCAAAAGACAATTACTTCAAATGTGCTGGAAGAAACTTTTAAAATTTAAATGAACCCATTTTGGGGGTCGTCTGTGCACTGGATTTTAACAGTCTCAGATCAGCAGGGATATGTGCAGCTGCAGTTGGAAGGAAGCCAGCAGGCTTACAATCTCTGCACCTCTTACTCAACAGCATACAAATTCAAGATCTTGAAGCAACTGCAATTCTCTAATGTATTTTTATCGTTGCTCACAATCCGCTTCTTCAACATGACAGTGTATTCCCCTTTACTTCTTAATTCACTGTCTTTTTTTTTTTACCCCAGCTTCTCTTTCCTTGTTTCTTGGATTTGATTTGCCTGAAGGATCAGTGCACTCCTAAAAATCATGTTATGGATGTTTTTCTCTCCAAAGCTGCTGGTTCATTATGCTTGAATTTGGATTATGATGTTTTTATTTCATGAACTAGACTGGTTTTCATATGAACACCAAATTATTTGAAGGTACCCTGCAGGGTATTTTGCATCCCTTCTTGAATTAAGACACATCTCCTCTTGCAAAGAAGTTGTTTGTCACTTGTTTCCACTCCATCCTCACAAAGCTCACAGGAATACAAGGCTGTAGGCAATCCAGCAGATTCCTGCCAAGTCTAGCATAGTGGTAAACAATATAAAACAGTGTAGAGGCTGGTAGAAGCACTCTCATCTCTGATGGCATTGTTGTCTTTTATGGTAATTATGCTAATGCCTCAAAAATTAGTGACATGGACATTGATGTGATGTCATGTTCCTATTCCACACATGCCAGACAATCTAATTACAATACCTTCTGCTCTGTTGTCTTCTGAACACATTCTTTCAGAGGCTCCTTTTCCATTGGTTTGCGAATGCGAGCCACGGTCCGAGCCTCACAGTCCTCTATGTGCAGACGCAGGTCCTTGAGCTCAGAGATGTAGTTCTTGCACAGAGACTCATCCTTTTGACCTGCGGAGTAGCATACGTATTTGTTTAGGACAACAGGAACAGACAAAATCTCTTTGACCTAAAGGTGAGCTTGAACGATATACATAAGGATTTTTAAATGAAAAGAACTGGAAGGCCAAGAATGCAGACATACTGAATATAGATTGATAACAGTTTTGTTATGATGTCATGTTTATGATTTTGATATTGATACGTGACCAGGGCGTGTTCATGTTCTGTAAACATTATCACATTCTCAGTCTACTGTTCCAGTGCAGTGCATTTAAGCACAATTGTACATGCAGTTCTTCATGTGTTGTGTCTCAAACACACTCAGCTGCATACACATTACATTCACAGCAAACAGTATACAGCCAGTATTTTCCTCCCGAGTAATCACACTACTATATATTATGTTGTTTAAGCAGAACATACTGTAGCCTAACACACAACATATGGGTTCTACTTGGTGCAGAGCTGCAACAAAGAAAACAAAGCAACCTTTGAACCAAAACAACATGCAGTCACACAGGACTCTTAAACACTAATGGTTATATTTAAACATCTCATCCAAGGCTTGAAAGGGAGTACACACACCAGCTTGGCTGACTGGCTTTACATCACTCACCTTTGAGCTCAACAACCAGTCCTGAAAGGTGAATTGACAATATAAAGTTGCTACACACTCATTGTATATTCCCTTGATATATCCATGAATAATCTGAAGCTAATTAGTTGTTAAGAGAAAACATTACCTTTCTCCATGGAGCGAAGCAGGCTGTCGAAATGCTGGGTGGACTTGGTGTAGTCCTCCTCGATCTGCATGCGGTCATCGGGGCCAAAGACCTGTGAGTCCTGGCTGTCACGCATGAAGTCCTGGTAGTGGAGCTCCAGGTTTCTCATCAACAGCCTGTATTCCTCTGGCTTCATGGTCTTCAACTGCACAGGATGGAGAAAAAAATGGGGAGAGATGAAGAGGCAGGACCTTCACTTCACACTATAAAGAGGTTGATGCAGTAATTTGACTTAATATGATTTAATTTTAGTTTGGAGTCAGGCTCGGTTCATGGCCTAAATATACAAAATTATTAAAGCATAAATAACTAAATTTATCAAAGCTAGTGCACTCTTCCAGTACCAACAAATTATTCTCTAGTAATTCAATTTGATTCCAAACACTCAATTTAATAAACACTTCCTTGCAAAGCCTATTCCCCAAATTACCCCAAACCTTGATTTATTATTACATAGGACAATTAATTCTCTATTTTGCCCATGTTTGCTTCAAAACAAGAGACGGTTGGTTTAATCATATTTTATTTTTATGTTGGCTGAGGTTAACATAGTGTCTTGTTCCTGCCAGTTAAATATTGTGTTACATATACTGTATCGTTTATCTTACACATACAGGTCAATTTAGAGATTAGAGTTTAATGGCGTTAATGCCCACCATAGTGATGTTCCAGGATCGTATCTGTGTGAAGTCTCTCATCAGGTACTGCCACGATAGCAGACTCTTCATTTCTATGTGGAGCATCTGCCACATGGTCACTATCTGCTGATGACCTCCATCCAGACTGGAGCGGGACAGGAACACAAACAGTGTAAGAATGAAGAAACAAAGAGTACAGCAGAATTGACACCAAAGGATCTATTAGGCATAAGGAGGTCAAATATATAGTAATTAAAACACACAGTGCAGAAAAGGGTTTTCCTTAACAGGTTACCAGTTAGTTATGCGTTGCATTCACTGTCTTTCAAAAGTCACGTCAAAAGATGACTGATCAAATCAAATCTTGTCATGTCAAATAACCCTGTTCCTCCAGAGTCATGTACAAAATGTACAATATTTGTATTTATTTGTAATTATCTGCAAATTAAAAAAAATCATCTGTAAATAATTTGACAGGTTCATCAATGTCACAACACGTATCATAATTTCTTTGTGCTGTATGAGTACAGCTATTAGCAAACCTCCAGTAGTGATATTCAGGTAGTTGGAATAAATGACTCAGTATCTAAACAGCTGTAAGACTTCAAACGAGTGGACTAGTAGCTGGGTTACTCTAATATACACAGCTGTCACACAAGTGACAAATTATTGTGCTGGTTTGCTGTGTTCTCACCTGGACACACTGTCCACAGCCTCCTTGTTGACTGGAGGCACCATGAAGCAGACAGAGGGCACCACCGCCTCGTGTCCAGAGCGGTTCAGGACCTTCCACTTGAAGGGCTGGGAGTTGTTGAGGAGAGCACACTCATCTCCTTTGTGGACAGTGATCTGAAACAGAATCCAAGATTGAGAGGTATGCACCTTGAAGAAGGCAACCTCAGGCTTTCAACTATGACCTCTCCGGGCTGTGAATGATTACAAATCACTATGGAGCGGTCAGTAGATGTTCTCACCTCCTGTTGCTTGAAATCACAGACGGCCTGAATGGGCAATTTGCCTTTGATGGAGGTGGTGGGGTTACGTGGTTTCAGCTGGATGATGGACTTGGCTCTCTTGTTCAGGCTGGTCACCATGGTCTTGAATTCATTGAGCTGTTCCTTCTCTTCCTGTTGAAAACATGAAGTCAAACTAGATTTGAATAACGTTTTCAAATGATACACACTACAAATAAGCAGTAGGACAATTTTGTATTTGAATCAAGATCACCATCTTTTTATTCCTTCCTATGAAGTTCAAAACTCTGTTAATATACATGCTTATGCACACATACTGTACATCTAAATATTTTTTAAAGTGAGCATTCAGCACTAACCACAGCATCCTGCAGCAGATCCTCCAGGCGAGTGGCTGTTGTAGAGCGATCGCAGCTGTATTTCTTTTTCATGTTCTCTTGTATTTTCTTCATCTTTTCCTGAGCCTCTTTCACATCAGCAAAGAACTACGAGAAAAGGACATGAAGGACACCAAATTTGACTCTCAGGTCTGTGAATGTTGATGGATAGTTTACTGTTGGGCCTTTGAAATTCCACTGATTTCTTCTCTACTCTTGCATACCTGGTAGTAGGCTGTGTTTTCTTTGAGATGAGCCTCAATACAGCAGCACAGCTGGAGGATCCAGCTCCACTGAGTCTGCAGGGCAGCGGTGAAGGCCTGGTATGGACAAAGAAGATATGATGACAGTGGATTAGTTGAGGCCTCACTCAGTAGCATTGACACCGTATGTTGATTTTGACTGTTCAGTGGGGTTTACTAGAGTAATTACCTCAACTGTCTTCTTGCCAGGATGTCCATCCTTGACAAGTTTGTCTCCCATGACCTGAATGTCATTGATCTTCTTCTCCCTCAGCTCCAGCTCTCGCATGAGACCCTGAAGAATCCAAATGGAAAAAGTTCATTACAATCTTGGGAGGAAAAGTGTATATACAGGTATATATATAATATAGTATAATATAATATATTTAATTATATATACTGTATATTTAATTAATTTCTCTAAACATCTTAGAAAGTCCGGAATTAGAAAAAAAAAACAAAACAAAAAAAAACGCACAGAGTAGTTGTCTTTCTTGGCAGTCATGTTGGTATTTCTGTCACTCCAGTCAAAGTTGACCTCCTCCTCTTCTTTGTCATTCAACCACATCAGTTCCTTAGTGGCAGCGCTGACGAAGGCGTGGAGTGAATCCAAGTTCCTCAGGCGGGACTTGGAAGAGTTCTGAAAGACAGAAAAAAAAATCAAAACACCAAAAGTTGATTAAAAAAAAATCAGCATTCAAATAGCTACAACTACAACTTGAGGCATTGGCATAATCTGCAGAGCAAGATACACAAATCTAAATATAAGCCCCAGAAAAATGTTTGAAATGTGAAAATACTTGCCAGTAGTTTGCCATACTGAAGGTCCAGTTTACCCAGGTATTCTTTGTATGTGCCCTTGCTGACAGGAGACAGCTGGTTCTGAACAACATGAAAGATGCAACAAAGGTTAATTATAAAATAAACACCACAATATGACGATATCTAATCATCTCCAGCAGGTCTGCTAAGGATACTACCTCGTCTGCCCTGGCCCGCTCAATCTTGGATCGGAAGTCCTCCACAGTCTGGTGCAGGCCTCTGTGGCTGCCCAGCTGGGACTCCACTGAGGGCAGATCAGATCCCCACTCAGATTCATCAATGCGGCGCTGGTTCTCCTCCACCCAGGTCAGCAGGTCTTGGACGTAGCGCAAAGTCACATCATCCAACTCGGGCCGCACCTTCATGTGGGTCTGCTGGGAGCCCTTTATCATGGTAACCTGGGTAGTGGTCACAGTAGTCTTCAGACGAAGGTTGTAATCGCTGCGCAAGTTCACCAGGCGCTCGTGGATGCGGTAAACCCTGTGGACATTAAAAACACATCTTACTTCATGGTCTTTAAGTGCTTGGCAGGTGTCCTTGAACTGCTTTGTATAAAATGCATTGTATTAAAAATTCACTTGAATGTAATACATGTAGCACCCACTTGCGGTACATCTGTTCAGCCTGAGGGTGGCGCCCATCCTTAAGTATCTGCACATCATTGAAGAGCAGGCGAATCACGTTGTCTGCCTTGTCCAGCTCCCTCTCCACTTCTGCTGTGTGCTGAGCTGGTTTCCCTGCATTCAGCAGACGAATGTCCTGAAGGGACGAAAGCCAATAAAAATGTCAAGTGTCATCTTCTTTTCAAATGCCAGCCAAATTAATTTTGTTACTTTCTTAAATGATGTTTTTAAATGTCTGAATGATATTTGTAGTGAGTTTGTGTTAAGTGCTGTCTTTACTTTGGACTGTGAATAAGACCATATGACTGGTATGTATCATGATGCCAGCTCAGCTCCTCCTACAGCTCAAGTCTTTTAAAATAAATTTTTGTGTTTAAAAAGTTTTTAGAAAAAAAAAAAATCCAAAATAAAACTCCATAGCAGTCATTTAGTCTTATTGTGATGTTTGGTCACTATGAAATAAACAAATCAGGTGGCCTAACAGTTGATTTATGATCATCTTCTGGATTCTTTTTAACTTTCTGAAATCATATCAAAGTATAGAGTATAGTTTTTCTAATGTTAGATCTGAATAGGACTCACCTTCTGCAGCAGGGTCTCCAGGTGGCTGAGTTGCTCATCACACAACCCAGACTCCATCTGGACTTTACTGACAATCCTCTGAAGCCTCTCAAGTCTGGATTAGACAAAATAAAATAAAATAAAATTATAATAAACTCTGAGAAACTCTAGTTTGTTATTCAGCATTTTTGATTTTTAAGACGTCAGTATACTACTGAGAACACACCAGTTAACATCAGAATCCCCACATTAGTTAGCATCAGCTCCCTCCTTGACTACAAACCTGTTACCATTTTACATTTTAGACCAGCAAAAGCCAAAGCTCACAGCATGTCGATCAAAACACTTACGACCATCTGCGCTTCAGCATATATTCCAATTTATGAGGGTCTGTCACAAATGCCATATCTCAACTCAATAGAGATCTAAATTCCAGATATTAGACCGTCGGTTCTTCTCACACTGCCATTGTGTCTAAAAAAAGTCAGAGTCAGACTAAATGTCTCCGTTTCCTGACAAAGATGTCCAGTCTGCTCCTTCGGTCATTCCACGTCTCAGAATCATAAACAAGGCTATTAGATGACTGAACAATCTCGTGACACGAACCATCCTATTTACCAGGCATGACGCAACGCTATATTAAATACATGGAAGAGTTACAATGTCTCGTCCTGCTTCATTAGACTTAATTATATCTGTGTCCAGTTATGAGGAACATTTCTCTCTCAGTTTGTTACAAGCACAGAA